>NC_081343.1:681013-738790 GCF_029784015.1 Lycium ferocissimum | reverse complement strand
ATGAGACATGGGGTTCATGGAGGATTCATGGAATATATACAATAACGGTTATATACTTATCCATGATACATACTTGAAGCTTTACGGGAAATCAAAGTATGAGTATTCATGGATTACGTATTAAGTTCATGATGCTTAGAATGATATACCTGAATGAAATACGAAATTTCATTATTTAGACTATATATGAACATTTAAGCTTTTTATGAAGCGGGTTTAATACTCATACGAATGAGAAATTCGTGGAAGGCATGAACGTACGTGGAGTGGGGAAGAATAATGATATCCCCGCGCATTACACCTCAAAAAATTTTGCGTCATGTGCGTTGTGAGTAAACTAACGTAAGCTCGGAGAGGTCATGGAACCCTTATAAGGTTAATGAATACTCTTAACAAGTGTTAAGCAAGCGTCTAAAGGTTCCGGGATCAAGCAAATCGAAGAAAATAAGTTTGTCAAAAATTTGGAAAAAAAAGCTGATAGAATTTTAGGTCAACTTTGGAGGGGTATATCTCCTAGTATATTAGGAGTTTCAAGGTGTTTCAAAAGACTAAAATGAAGCTCGTCGAGTCTAGTTTCCAACGAAATAAACCACTCGTCGATACAACATCGAGTAGAGAATTATAGATGTTACAAGTTAGGCCGACGAGAAAACGTGCGCTACAATAAACGATGTGCTATAATAATCGCTACGGTTCGAACCGACTTTATCCATATATAAAAGGGTCAAAACCCCATTTTCACCAAAAATTAGATCTAAAGGCTCGGCTTACATATAGGGTCATTTTGGTCATAAAAAATTGAGGGATTTGAGTGACTTTATAATCAGGCTCGGGTGGAGCATAGTTGTGACTATAGCATCATTTTGCGGTGGAATTGGACGTGGATTCAAGGTGAACATTAGAGATATTGTTGTTTTAATAAGATTAAAAAGGTATGAATCTTTCCTTATTAATGTTGCCTTAGGTTTATTTATGAAGGTAGAACGATTAAATGAGCGTATAGTTAATTTATCCCGGTTAAGAAATCGGATAATCATCATATGAGATGTCTTATGGAGCATGTTAATGTTAGTGATGATGTTGTTGATGTTGGTATTGTTGTTGTTGTTGTTGGTTGTTGGTAATTGCGATTTCGGGCTAGGGATTTAAACGAGTGGAATCTTTAGGAAATTTCGCGATTCTAAAAGAGTTAGTTTTAGGGCTTAAGACAAGCCTATGAAGATAAGTCTAACAATTGTACAAATGTAACACCCCGTACCTTTAACCTAAGCTTTGACCATGATCCTAGACTTAGAAAACCCGATAAAGAATGTGAGAATTGAAAATTTCCTCTTCAGTTGTAAGATGGTGGTTTACGCCCATGAAGAGTGACCGTATTTCACCATACGGCCCTTATTTCAAAATGTATTTAGAATTTGAGAAATGTTCCTTGATGAAACTTGTAGAGCTTTGAAATACCTTTCCAACGGTATATTATGGGGGTCAAACGGACATCTGTGCAAAGAGTTATGGCCATTTTACTGAAGAGACGCCAAGGTCACAGTCCATACGGAATACGGCCAAGATTTTTCTTTGGACGTAAAATTCAATTTTCCCGAACGATATATTCGTCCATATCAGTTCAAATCATTATTTTTCATTATTTCAAGCCCTAGAATGACCTCCTACACCTCTCCCATCATCAAGAACACCAAGGTAAGCCTCCTCTAATTATTCCAAGTCAATTCTAATATATATCCTTGTAATCTAAACAAGAAATCATCATTCCTAAACTAGGGTTTTCAAGAAAACCCATCTCAAGGTTCAAGATTCAAGGTTTTAGAAATCTTCTTCAAAGTTCAACTCTTTAATTCAAGTTTTGAAGCATTACCAGGTATGTAGAGTTACTATCTACGTGTGGGAACATCATTGTTCTTCCCCACACCTCATAATCCATAAATTATGATTCTCTACTAAAACTAGGGTTTCTATACCATGCTCATGATAACCACAGGTCCATGTCCATGATTATATTATGTATGAATTGTTATAATTCCATCATTGAGTTCTTAATATTTCTTTATGATTATTAAGAATCTGTCTGTAATCCATGAAAACCCATATATCTCATTCCATGGGTTCATGCATGTTAGTTTATGATATATTATGCTATTTTCAAGAAAATACTATACATGTTTTATAAGTTCATGCAAGCAAGCTATAATTCATGATATCCATGTACAAGCAAGTTATATTCATGAAAACCATGGGCGGCAAGTGCCATTTATTTTACATGTTCAAGTTTTTGGGAGTTGCTTTAATTACAGGGAAGGCTTTAGATAGCACGAAACTACGTAGCCCTTTGTAGGATGAGGATCGCTCCACCCGTGTCCCGGACGATCTCTCGCAATGACCGAATCCTTTCATATTTTATTAAATCTCATGTTCCCTGGCAAGGGAAATCGGTGTTACCGCCGGGCGGGACGCGAAGCACCAGACCATGGATCGGTTATAAGTTATTGCTCTCCCTACTTATGATATTTTTACCATGTTATATATATATATATATATATAGATGTATTCATGTTCATGACCAGGTTTCAGTTCCTATCATTATTATTTCATGTTCCATGTTATTTCATTCAGTTGCTTTACATACCAGTACATTTAATGTCTTTGACGTCCCTTTGTGCCGGGGAGCTGTATTTCACGATGCGGGTACGTATTTACGGTCACGCTCCGTCACTCGGTAGGATTTGCTCGTATCAGCTCATTGGTGAGCCCCATCTCATTCGGGGTTTAGTCAGTTATCTTTATTTTACTAGTCATGCATTTAAAGGTATGCTGGGGGGCCTTGTCCCAGCAAGTACGTTTTCTAGTCAAGATTCATGATTAGAGGTTTCATAGACTAGTCAGTTTAGTTATGTTAGACATGCAAGGTGTTTAGCCATCTTTGGCTCAACACGTGTTATTTCCGCATTTATGATTTAAACAAGTATTTCATTAAATTATTATGACATCTCATGTTTTATAAAAGCTCATCATGTTCATGCTATATTTCTGCTCATGTATGCCTCATGATGATTCAGCAAGTCATGTGGTTCGCTCGGTCACATGCAGTATGGCACCGAGTGCCGTGTTTCGCCCAGGCTATGGTTCGGGGCATGACAAAGCTTGGTATCAGAGCCTAGGTTCAAGTGTCTTAGGGAGTCTATGAGACCGTGTCCAGTGGGGTCACTTTTATATGTGTGTGCGCGCCACACATATAAACTGTTGACCACCAAGACATTTAAGATTGTCTCACTTCTTTCAACTCTAGATCATGCAATAGAGCTGTGTTCTCAACAATCACTCGAACTCACGTGTTGTTTCCCATTTTACCGAGTACGCCTAGTCTCAATGGATGAGGAAGATGTAAAGCTAGTCATTATCGATGTGTTGCTTTCCGATGGAGGCATCAGGAATTATTCTAACTCGTGCCATGAAGCTTAGAGCAGTAAGTAACATTCTCTTTCCATCGAATTCTAAACGTATCGAATGCGTAAGCGGCAAGAAGGAAAATTCGAGACCCAAGACTTACCAAATAGTGCATGGTGTGTTTATCAGGTGATAATACCCTTTTAAAAACAAGTTTTGGCATGGCAGTACACATAGGTTATATACCTTACAGAATAAGTTTATTTGAATTATCGACCATGGAGCTACGGTATAAGGATGATAGTTCGATTTAAGACCTACGAAGTAACATGTTATGAAATTAGCTGCAGCAATCATAAATTGTCCACGGTAGTTTTGAGCAGGAAATAGCCTAAGAGCCAACCACCTGTAATACTAGAAAGTCTCGACATTTTTTTTTAGGATATATATATATATATATATTTGCCATATGATCTATGTACATGACTAAGAAGGGACTGATGCGATAAGAAAACCATGAGCAGACGATATTGAATTTTTTTGTAGGGTTAGTTTTAATTTATTTAAGCTTATTCAGATCAGACCTAGAGAGTATGATGTTAGTGAGTTACTACAAGAAGTAGATATTACTATGAGATAAAAGATATGACAATTCCCTCTTAGGTTATGTGATTAAGTATTTATCCCCGATATGTATAGTGTAATATAATTTTGAACTTATATAGGGAGTTTGGGATTAGTTGTTCCAATTTCTCATTTGAAAATTTGAGACAGATAAAATTTTCCTAAGTGTGATCCATGTCTATAGTTCAGAAAGATAGTATACAACCCCAGAATAAAGTCAGATAAGGAGGAAAAGTTAGAAATAACCTTATGCTTCACTATAGTACTTAGAGAAGAATTAGAGAATATGATGCCAGCAAGTGGTTAACAGAAGCATAGTAAGTAAGTTTGAATAGATACAGTGAATTAGAAATTTTCAGCAGAGTTAGTAGAAGTACGATTTGGGTTACTTAGTCAAGTTAGCACTACTAAGTGGGTAATACGTCTGAATACACCGAAGGCGTGTTAGAACCCAAAAGCTTTAAGTTAAATTTGAGGTATAGAAATTGGTGAAAGAAGAAAATCATCTAAGCGAGAAGAGAGCAAGCTACGAAGAAGAGCCTTTAAGAGTTATCGAAAAAGAGTTTTCCCAAGTAGACAAAGCTAGTATGCCGATTATGTACATTAGAAACCCGTTCATTTAAGTAATCTGATTTTCCCGGTAAGTAAGACTTGCTTTAAGTAAGCGAAGAAATGAGTCTTCGATATTTTAGAGGAAATTAGCGGAACCACTAGATGACCACTTATCGCTAACTCGAGAGATCCACGAGCTTTAAACGTCGGCTTTTGAACTAAGGGGGAGATCGTGCCATAAGGGGCTGATATAGATTATGTGTTTTGTAAGTTGATAGGTTAAGGAGATTATGTCAGAGGATCATAATTTCATATAGCCAAGATAAGGTGCGTAGAATTTTTTTTTGTCATGCCCGTTGAGATCAAGTACTAGGTAATTATGTTATGAGATAAAGTTCTAGATCGAATAGCGGGTTTTAAAGGTATAACGGTTCCAATTCCAAAGTAATTCATGTACTATGTGGTACCAATGCCCAGACGTACTCTACTTATGTCTTTCGTACCCATATCATGCCCATGTTAGAAGCTTTACACTCCGCGTTTAAGATACAAGAATTAAGACTTCATACGATAGTAAGCTATGCAAGGGAATGTCCTTTCATGTTTCGCACATCAGGTGTGCTCATGTCTAAAGTTAAAAACCGCATTCAGGTCTCACGTATCTATCATGCTTTTATACTCATGTCCATGTTCTAGCATCTAAGTGCTTTTCAAATCTGATGATGATCTTGACCCCTATGATTATGTTATCCCTGTTACCACATACTCGTGCCCCAATTCATTTCGCTATGCATTCCACTTATAGCGGTATCGTAACAATGATTTTGTGAGATAATAATAAAGGTGAACCAAGATAGATGTCCTACCCATGATTCTATGTAATTCGTGCTTATGTTCCTTTAGCTAATGTTTTACGATCATGATGACATGATTCCTTTTTCCTTTCGCTAAGTATCTAGGCCTCGTTATGTTCAAGGTGACTTTCTACCCATGTCTTAGATGCTCGAGGAACGAGTTATACATGCCTATAATCCATTCTTTCATGTGCCTTATTTATAACAACGGCGTTTGCTCACGGTGATAAGAGTAAGCTATGTTGAACCATGTCCTATTCTTTCGGTATATCTAAATTCTAAAGGTAATGTTTTATCCATGCCTTACGTCTACGAGTACCCAAGAGTTAGCACCGAATTGTACTCCACACAAGTTACACTTATGCCTTAGTCTTACTTCAATACTCATGAACTCAAGTCCATATGCCATGGTATGTAGGTACTCATATAAACACCATATTTTTCATGGTCCCATGCCCCATGTCATGCTATTCCCGTTTCATGCCATATGAATCACGTTCCCATGTACGCATGTTCCATGTTACGTCCTCCATGTACAATGCACCATGTCATGTCTGTTCTCTAAAGCAAAGTATCTTATATGAATAGTACCAATAATTCCTTTTCTCTCAGTCCTCTATAATTCGCTCACAAGAATGAGCAAGATGATCTAAGGTAGTCATAATCATGATTAACAGCTAACAAGATAATCAGAAGTAAGGTGCATTCCTATAGTCAAATAGATATCTTTTTATGTACCCTATGGTGCTTATCTTAGGAGTATTCTACTCAGATTCGACGTATTCATGTCATGCCTATGCTAGAGCTTTATGAATACCTATGTTAGGATCATATTCTTGTTATATGACTCAAGTCTGTCGCATTCACATTGAGTTGCGCTTACATTCAAAGCCTAAGTCATACTCCTATCTCATATTACCATGGTGACATACGAACGTCTGTGATTAAGTCTCTAAGTATCCAAATCCTACCCGCGCTTAGTATTCAACCCTCAACAATCATGTTTTCGACATTCAGATCCCATGTTACGATATCCATTTTCACACGTATTCTTATCTCATGACAGTTTAGCACTCATGTATTCATGTCATCTAGTCTTCGTGTATTTATGTCCCACGTCATGCATCTCACGCCCAGGTAATCATGTCATGTTCGTGCCTATTTCCAGTACTCATGTCATTCGTGCCTACGCATTTCTTCCAAACACCATGTATAGTAACCATGTAATCATTCAGCCAATATCCTTGTGTTCAAGCTTGATTCCGTATTTATGTTAGATACATTCAAGATTCAGTAATCACGTTATGTCACATCATGCGTATTAAGATGCTATGTGAGTTGTGTGTTGGTACATTAGTTAGTTGGCAGGAGTTTGAGAAATGTCGTGAGGGTCCGAATTATGAAGGAAGTCCTGCCATAAATTTTGTAGATTCCAAAGTTAGTGGCGATTCTTAACCACTAGTCATAAATTGAGGACAAATGTTTCATGATTCTCATTCATATAGGCGCTACTCAGTTTCATGTTCCCCATGTACATGTTTCCATGTAATCACGTATTCAGTTCTGATGATCCATGACCAAGTTCCTACGTAACCATGTCAAACTCTTATGTTTTACGGCATGTTTCCTTCATGTTCATGTATTCAAGCCATGTCCAGCCACGTTCTTAACCCTGACTCATCATTCGAGGTCGAATGATCCCAAGGGGGAGATATTGTAACTGTCACGACCCAACCCCGTAGGCCGTGACTAGTGCCCGAGCTGGGCACCCAAACACATTCATCAAATCTGGATCACATACAGATGGCTTACGCGTATACAAATATCAGACGCTGTCTCAAATTATCTCAAACTGTCTCAAACACAAACACAAACACATATATATCAGAAGCCGACAAGGCTATCATATGGAGCAACGGCCCAAACATATACAAATGCAAGCCGACAAGGCTGCCACGGCGAATGGGATCGCCCAGAACATATAACATACGAACATACCTGTACAGAATAGGCATAACCCACATATACGTCTACAGACCTCTAAACAGACCAACAGAATCAGATGACGGGACAGGGCCTCGCCGTACCCCTGAATACACATAAGTATATACAATGGAAGTGTATGTACCAAAACGTGGGCTCCGGACAAGGGAGCACTCCAAAGTAGCAGAGTAGGTGTCCTAGACTGGCGGGTCACCAAATCGGGCGTCTGCACTGCGGCATGAAACGCGGCCCGGAAGAAAGGGGTCGGTACGGAATATGTCGAGTATGCAAAGCGAGAAGATACGAGAAAACGGGCGAGTCATAACCGAAACAAAAGAACAGAAAGTAGGCATAATAACCAAAATACCAAAGCGCTTGCATCTGACATATAAATCATACATATGCGGTACAGAAGGCAAATATAATGATCAGAATGCCAAAATGCTTACTCCTGAAATACAAACCGTGCATGTCAATGTCATATATCATATCGGCCCCTAATGGGACTGAGTGACATAAGTAAACGATCATCATATACATACCGTAACACATCATAACTTCATAACCGATCATATGAGATGCCATTAACCGATGTGGGATTGGCCTAAACCAATGTGGGATTCGCCTAAACCAAAGGTGGAATTTTGCCTCACCACCGGGTTTGCCCCACTATTGGGTTTGCCCCACCACCGGTTCTGTTTCCAACTGATCATATTCCGGAATCCATACACATAACATATAACGTAGCATATATACACAGTACCCAGTCGAAAGGGGCTCGGCGTACCGGACACATCATACTCCGGAATAAAGCACCAGAATACATATATACATCATACAACGTGTCCCGGCCCTCTAGTGAGGGACTCGGTAAACAGAATCATCATATCATCATATCAGACTTCGTATCACATCATACTTCGTGTCACATCATATTTCAGAATGCACATCATACTTCAGAATACACATAGTGCGCATGATAATATAACCGGCCCGGGACTTGGCGAAAAATGTAACCACAGAATGCACGAGTAGAATCGTGAGTAACCAAATACAGTTTAAACATTTTCAAAGACTCAATAGATTAATCAAAACGAACCATCATCTATAAGTCAAAACAGTAGTCAAATCAGATTTTCTTCCGAATATCACTCGGGAACATATCAAACCGAGCTTCAGAAACCATAGTTACGTATCGGAATCATAAGTATACAAATCATCATTTCAGACTCAACAGATAAACAAGTAATCATACTCGGGGGTCGGAAAGGTAGTCATATTAAGTTCTTTTAAAAAGTCGTTAGCACTATACAAAGGAAAGTCGCGAGACCCACGGACGAGCGTCAACCCAATCCGAGCCCGCCTATGAAAATTAAAGTCATTATACGTTATGGAATCATTTACGAGCATATCAAAGCAATCCGGTTCTGTCTGTGAAAGTTACGGACGTTCGTAGTTACAAAACCTTTTTTGAAAACAAAACTTTTTATGCAACATTGGTAAACAATCATACAAAGACATATAAACCATAGCTTGACCATATAAAGGTGCCAACATCAAGAAGCAAATAAGCATCGTAAACATGCTCGGATTTTACGAATAGAATTTCCCCCGAAGCTCATAATACATCATAACTTACTTGCGTCTAGGACATGCCAAAAGGAAAGAAGGATAAGCTTTACATACCTCGATCGCTCTCAGAGCTAGTCCAAATCAAGCCTATGTCTCGGACTCTCCAAGATCTACATAACATCATTAAATACCAACATCAACTATAGGCATTTGGGAGTTCATTTCCAAACGAACACTAAATTCTACAGAAATTTGGGCAGCATTTCCCCTGTAAATACACAACCCCGAGAATTCAACTCGGCCAAATTCAACAACAACAACACCAACAATCATTCTAGCAACACCAACAATCAATAATCAATTCAAAACGCATTCTAACATTAAATACTCTTTCCACATGATTCAACAATATTCATAATATTCAATCCCATGGCTTACATTCCAACCAACGTCAACGCTCATACATTCAAATACTAGCCCGAACCCATACCAACAATATTCTAGGACATTTTAAACAATTCACACAATATTTCCAACAATCCAACAAGTGCTCCAACTTACCCGAAAACTGTCCCAAACCCGAGAACCACATCCATAACACATTCCTAACTTCTGAATCATGATTTGCACCAACAATCCACATTCTAACAATGTCATTCTCATAAATATAGAAATTACATTAAATGCACATAATCCTCCAAATCAGCCCATAACAATTACAACATCAACTTGAGTCATTACAATCTCATTATCAACATAGAATTCACAACGACAACAACCAAAACACTAAAGAGAATTAATCCATTCTTTGTCATACAACATGGCCTATATTCGGTCATCACCACACACACATATTGATGATTCTCATCCATCTCTTCACACTACAATCAATCAAAACATGCTAGCTAGAATTTACTTCATTACTTCTACACAACACAACACACACACACGGCCAACACACCATGCACACGGCTCACTTCCACATGCAATATTTCCATGAATTTCATCCATATCTACATACTAAAATACACATAAACCACCACAACATATAAAAACAAGACTAAATCTTACCTTTTCCCTTCAACTTCACAACTTGGCTAGGGTTAGCAAGGATGGAAACAAGTAGTCTATTGACCCCAACAACAACTCCACATTAACAAGGGACCTTCAATTAGTGGGTTTGCTAAAAGGAATTATTTTGTGATGGCTAAATCTTGGTCTTGAATTTTTGCTCTCTTGGCCGAATGGCCTAGCTATTGTTCATCCAAGCTCTTGTTTTTTTTTTCTAAGTGTGGGAATGAGGAAAGATGACTTAGTAGTCATCTTTTGCATACTAATATAAGTCATACAAGTGTCCATGGCCCACACATGGGTTGGACCAATTAAATTTGTCCACAAAATGTGTGGGCCATCTCCCACACCACACGGCCAACATGGCTCTTTTTCAATAATTCCCAACTTTCCAATATTCCATTTTTAGTCCCAAATTTTCCTAAATGTTCCATGCCAATAAATTCATGAACAACTTATGCCTTAAAATAAAATCGAAGGTCTCGACTTCGTATCTCGGAATGGTCTTACCCCTAACTTATCATAGTTAACCCGGATTGTCCCAATTTACAAAATACGGGATATAACAGTAACACTCCGTACCTTTAACCTAAGCTTTGACCATGATCCTAGACTTAGAAAACCCGATAAAGAATAATGCGAGAATCGAAAATTTCCTCTTGATTTATAAGATGGTGGTTTATGCCCATGAACGAGGATCGTATTTCAAGATACGGCCCGTATTTAAGTCGTAAACTGGTACCAAAGATTTCTGAGCATTCTGAAATTTGACACTTAGAGGTTACATCGTTAAATACGGATCATATTTCACAATACGGCCCGTATTTCAAAACGTATTTGGAATTTGAGAAAAGTTCCTCGATAAAAGTTGTAGAGCTTTGAAATACCTTTCCAACAGTATAGTATGGGGGTCAAACGGACATCTGTACAAAGAGTTATGGCCATTTTACTGAAGAGACGCGCGGTGCGGTCCACATACGTAATACGACATTTTGGCTTTGGACGTAAAATTCAATTTTCCCGAACGTATATATTCATCCATATCAGTTCAAATCATTATTTTTCATTCCTTCAAGCCCTATAACGACCTCCTACCCTCTCCCGTCATCAAGAACACCAAGGTAAGCCTACTCTAATTATTCCAAGTCAATTCTAATACATATCCTTGTAATCTAAACAAGAAATCATCATTCCTAAACTAGGGTTTTCAAGAAAACCCATCTCAAGGTTCAAGATTCAAGGTTTTGGAAATCTTCTTCAAAGTTCAACTCTTTAATTCAAGTTTTGAGGCATTACCAGGTATGTAGAGTTACTATCTACGTGAACATCATTGTTCTTCCCCACGCCTCATAATCCATAAATTATGATTCTCTACTAAAACTAGGGTTTCTATACCATGCTCATGATAACCCTAGGTCCATGTCCATGATTATATTATGTATAAATTGTTATAATTCCATCATTGAGTTCTTAATATTTCTTTATGATTATTGAGAATCCGTCCAGAATCCATGAAAACCCATATATCTCATTCCATGGGTTCATGCATACTAGTTTATGATATATTATGCTATTTTCAAGAAAATACTATATATGTTTTACAAGTTCATGCAAGTAAGCTATAATTCATGATATCCATATACAAGCAAGTTATATTCATGAAAACCATGGGCAGCAAGTGCCACTTATTTTACATGTTCAAGTTTTTGGGAGTTGCTTTAATTACCGAGGAAGGCTTCAGATAGCCTGAAACTACGTAGCCACCGTAGGATGAGGATCGCTCCACCCATGTCCCGGACGATCTCTCATAATGACTGGATCCTTTCATATTTTATTAAATCTCATGTTCCCTGGCAAGGACTGAGTGTTCTGCTTTGCGGAAGTGACGCAAGCACGACCGGATCGGTTATAAGTTATTGTTTTCCCTACTTATGATATTTTTACCATGTTATATATATATATATATATATATATATATATATATATATATATATATATAGATAAATATATGTATTCATGTTCACGGAAAGTTTCGCTCCTATCATTATTATTTCATGTTCCATGTTATTTCATTCGATTGCTTTTTACATACCAAGACATTCAATGTCGACATCCCCTTTATTGCCCGGGGGCCTCGCATTTCGCGATGCAGTACGTATTTACGGGGTGCCGCATCCGCTTTCGGTAGGATTTGCTCGTATCGGCTGTTGGTGAGCCCCATCTCATTCGGGGTTTAGTCGGTTATCTTTATTTTATTAGTCATGTATTTAAAGGTATGCTGGGGGGCCTTGTCCCAGCAAGTACGTTTTCCAGTCAAGATTCATGATTAGAGGTTTCATAGACTAGTCAATTTAGTTATGTTAGACATGCAAGGTGTTTATCCCTCTTTGGCTCAACTCGCGTGTTATTTCCGCATTTATGATTTAAACAAGTATTTCATTAAATTATTATGACATCTCATGTTTTATAAAAGCTCATCATGTTCATGCTATATTTCGCTCATGTATGGCTCATGATGATTCAAAGAAGCCATGTGATTTGCTCGGTCACATGCAGTATGGCACCGAGTGCCGTGTTTCGCCCAGGCCATGGTTCGGGGCGTGACAATAAATTTTCTTGAATATAGATTTATGAGCCTGGGAGGCCAAGCGTTGAGTAGTTAAGGTTAAGGCAACCAAAAATGTATGTTAAGGCTTTCCCTTTCTTTCATTTTGGTATGATCCTATGATATGAGCAAACAACGAGTAATTCAGTATCCATATTAATCTACTCTTTGAAGTACTAGGAGGATCTCAGTTCTTGACGATCCTATATCCCTTGTTATGATGGTCCCTTCTGTTCATGGGTCCTGCGATTTTGTATGATAATAATGCTAGTTCATACTTATGCATTGCATTCATTTATATATATGCACATTGGCCCGTGACCAGAAGGCGTTATATATGTGTATATTATATGCATATGGGGTATGGGGAAAGGACGAGGCGTTATATACGCATTACCACCTAAT
The DNA here is from genome assembly GCF_029784015.1 of Lycium ferocissimum. NCBI lineage: Eukaryota > Viridiplantae > Streptophyta > Magnoliopsida > Solanales > Solanaceae > Lycium > Lycium ferocissimum. The sequence goes on along the minus strand of NC_081343.1, from coordinate 725,728 downwards.
CAGCTAGTGCACAGTGATGATGATTATGATGCCCGAAGGGGCTGCCCGAAGGGACCTATATGATATATGGATCGGACCGTACGTTCCTCAGCACTATTATATGATATATGGATCGGGCCGTACGTTCCTCGGCACTATTATATGGGATATGGATCGGGCCGTACGTTCCTCGGCACTATGACCTATGCATATCATATGCCCTCAGAGGCATTTTCAGTAAGCAGAGATATACAGATATGTTCAGATAGTCAGACAGATAGATGTATTCATACATATGTATTCAGTCAGTCAGTTTAGCTTATGATTTTCATATTTTCTTCATGACTCCTATGTGTATGTTACTCTTCTGCCTTACATACTCAGTACATTATCCGTACTGACTACCCTATTGTTCAGGGGGCTGCGTTCATGCCCGCAGGTTCAGATAGCCAGGAAGACAGATTACATCCTTAGGCTGCTTCTTCAGCTGGATAGCGGAGCATTCCTCTCTTGCCGGAGTTGCCGTCTAGACCGAATATATGTTTTGATGCATATGGGTAAGGCAGGGGCCCTGTCCCGCTCATAGCATGTCAAGTATGTCAGTAGAGGCTCATAGACGCTTATATTCAGTTAGGCAGTGTGGCCCACTCAGCACATGTTTGGTTACATAGTTTTATCGGCAGCCTTGTCGGCTTGTACCCCGTTCGGTTTAGTGATGCGTACGTATATATCTTTTGAGGGGCGCGACCCCCGCTTATGATATCTATCGGTCGGCGATCATGTTATGAGCGCCCTCGGTGGCTAAGAATGAGCATGAGCGGTGTGTTATGTATGTTTTGTGGCATCTAGCGAGAAGGCACTGGGTGTCCATCATAGCCCTTCGGTTGGGTTGTGACACACACGTAGATAGAAGCTGTCACGACCCAATCGGAGGGCCATAACGGGCAGCCGGAGCTAACCTACCGAGCAGCACATGACATACATGCATCTCATTATCATATTTGAGTGGGTTATAATGCTAACTATTAAATGCCATAAACCATAAGGGACACAGGCCCAAAAAATACATACATACATGCATATATATACACGTCATCAAACTGGTCTCAAGTACTCAAGCAGACAAGGCTACCAAAACAATGATACAACACAACAGGGACCGAGAAGGTCACAGAACATCTAACTGTACATATCTATCTGAAGTGTGGCCATCAAGCAGTCATCAATCAAATGTGGTCCCAATCCACTCCCACACCAGTAAACATGATCTCCCATGTCAGCTATCATAGTTGGAGCATACCTACCAAATGGATTAAAATGAAGACTATACTCCCGAACACTCATGTTCCCCTATCTAAGGTTCAGGAACCTATCAGCTCTGGCCCGTTGAATCTCTAGCGGCAAATAATGTCGAAGGAAGGCATCTACGAACTCTTGCCACACCGGTGGAGGTTCATTAATTCCTATAGATAACACCTAGGTCTCATACCAATGAACGGCAACATTCCATAATCTATAGGAAGCCAATTCCGCTGACTTGGTGTTTGAAGTATACATCACTCACAATCTCCTCAACATTCCATCTATAAAGTTCTGCGGGTCCACATCTGGTTTCAATCCAAAGAATTGCGAGGGTTTAAATTAATAAAATCTTAAACTCTTGCACTAACAGCCCTGTCACCATAACCCGTACCCTGACACTGGGCCTAAGCGGCTACTAACTGGGTCAACAACTGAATAGCCTATCGTATCTCCTAACCTGAGGTATCGGGTGGAGGAACAGGGGGTGCCGGAGCTGGAGCCGGGGCTGGAGCTTCTCTATGCTCTTCTGGAGCGGGCGAAGTATGAGACGATCAAGATGGAACCTCATTCTGGGACTCGCCCTCCTCTACATCTGCAAGCGGTACCCGTCCAGTTCTCCTATCTGCCGCTGACTTACCCTTCTAGGTCGCTGAAGCTTTCCTCTTCACAAGCATTACTGAAATCATAGCACAGAGTCAGGAAAAAGGAATCCTCATAACATAGCTCTATCACACGATCTAAGATGAGAAAGAAAGGCCAATCTTCCAAAATGTCCCGCAGCCTTTTGTTTATAAGCGTTGTGCATTGCACACCCATAAACAAGACTCTACTAGACACAACTCGTAGACAGCCTTAGGACGAACTGCTCTGATACCACTTTTGTGACGACCCAACCGGAGGGCCAAGACGGTCACCCGGAGCTAAACTACCTAGCACCATATGACATACATGCATCTCATTATCATTCCTGCATGGGCCATGATGCTAACTATTAAATTCCATAAATTGTAAGGGACGCAAGCCCAAAAGATATATATATATATATATATATATATATATATATATATATATATATATATATATATATATATACACACACACACACATCATCATCAAACTGGTCTCAAGTACTCAAGCTGACAAGGCTACCAAAGCAATGACACAACACAACAGCGACCAAAAAGGTTACAGAATATCTAACTGTACATATCTGTCTGAAGTGAGGCTGTCAAACAGTCATCAATCAAATGTAGTCCCAATCCACTCACAAACCGATAAACACGATTTCCCATGTCAGCTACCATAACTGAAGCATACCTAGCCAATGAATTAAAATGAAGACTATACTCCCGAGCACTCATGTTCCCCTGTCTAAGGTTCAGGAACTTATCAGCTCTGGCCAGTCGAATCTCTGGTGGCAAATAATGTCAAAGGAAAGTATCTACAAACTCTTGACACATGGGTGGAGGTGCATTAATCCCTCTAAATGACACCCATATCTCATACCAATGAACGACAACATCCCGTATTATATAGGAATCCAACTCCATTGACTCATTGTATGAAGCATGCATCACCCGTAATGTCCTCAACATTCCATCCGTAAAGTTCTACGGGTCCTCGTCTGGTTTCGACCCAAAGAATTCTGGGGGGTCTAAATTAATAAAATCTCGAACTCTGGCACTAACAGCCCTGTCATAATAACTCGTACCCTGACACTGGGCCTGAGTGGATACTAACTAGGTCAACAACTGAATAGCTTATCGCATCTCCTAACCCGAGGTATCAGGTGGAGCAACTGGGGGTGCTGGAGCTAGAGCCGGGGCTGGAGCTCCTCTGGAGCGGGTAGAGTATGAGAGGATCAAGATGGAACCTTATTTTGGGACTCCTCCACCTCTACATCTGTAAGTGGTACCCGGCTAGTTCTCCTACCTGCCACTGACTTACCCTTCTAGTTTGCTGAAGCTTTCCTCTTCACAGGCATCACTGAAATTATAGCGCACAGTCAAGTAATAACATAGCTCTATCGCACGATCTAATATGAGAAAGAAAGGTCAATCTTCCAAAATGTCCTGCAGCCTCTTGTTTATAAGTGGGGTGCACTGTACACCCATAAACAAGACTCTACTAGACCCGGCTCGTAGACAACCCTAGGAGAAACTGCTCTGATACCTCTTTTCACGAAAATGCGTTCTTTTCGATTCATTTGACCTCCAATCCTTATAATATATCCTTAACACTTATGTAACCTTTATTAAACATCTAAGGAGCCCTGCAACCTTCTCTCAAGCTTATGCTAATCGAATTGTGCCACAACGATGCAAAATCTCAAAATCTTCTGAGGTATAACAGAAGCCTTACATACCTTAATCGCTCCAAAACACGTAATAAAGTCTGGACCTTGAAAAAGAATTCCAAAAGCCTAAACTTTGAACCTTGAGATAGGTTTTCTTGAAAACCCTAGGTCTGTCGGATGGAATTTCACTAATAACCAAGTATGAATGGTAGAAACACTTAGAATAGGCTTACTTTGATGTAGGAGAACTATGAGAGGAGAAGAGCTTCGTGCTAGGACTTGAAGAGAATGACAAATAGCATAAAAGTCTAAAAATGGGTATTTATACTGGTCAGTCGTCGAGGCTCTTACTACACTTTTATGGCCCGTAAAACATGTCTACGGTTCGTAAAAGGTGACCGTAATTCAGTTCCAGAAACTTCAATTTCTCCTGCTCTCCTATGGTTCAAATGTACGGTCCGTATATAATTTTGAGGTACAATCTACGGTCCGTAAAACTTGTACGGTTCGTAATACCCACCGTAAATCCTTAACAGTAAGCTGGATTTTTGAGGGCCATTTATGGTACAATGTACGTCCCGTAAACAATTTTATGGTCCGTATAAATGGGTGTAAAATGCTGATCGAGAAACTGAAATGGATTTTAATCCTAACACTCCCCATCTTGGTTTTCTAACTCTCGAATCATGCACAAGGCTCTGGTTAAAGGTACAAGGTGTTACAATATCTCCCTCTTGGGATCATTCATCCTTGAATGATCGATCATGGTTAGGAATAGGACTAACTCTGGAATGTTATAGACATGGAATGAGTACATGAACGTGAGGAAACATGACATAGAACATGGGGAGCTGAAACAACATGATTACATGGAAACATGAACGTAGGGACATGAAACATTAGTAGTGGATACGTGAACATAAAACATGAGACATGAATACATATGGGGATGCAACATGGATACGAGAGGTATTTTACCGTAGGGTGTTTTCTGCTTGCTCCTCAAACAAGTGCGAATATTTAGATTCCATGTCCTATTCAGCTTCCCATGTAGCCTTTTCGACGTTCTGGCTCCTCCATAACACTTTTACTGAGGCAACTTCCTTAGTCCTCAACTTGCGAACCTGACGATCCAGAATAGCCACATGGATATCTTCATAGATAAGTCCATCCTTAATCATTATAGTTTTAGTAGGAAAAACCAACGACGGGTCTTCCACACACTTCCTACTTCCTCAACATGGATACATGAAATACTAGGTGCACGGAAACCAGATCTTGCGATAACTCAAGCTCATAAGCCACTTGAATAATCCTTCGCACAATCCTGTATGGCCCGATATATCTTGGACTAAGCTTCCCTTTCTTTCTAATTCTCATAACACCCTTCATAGGTGAAACTTTTAGGAACACCCAATCGTCAACCTCAAACTACAAGTCTCTACGTCGCACGTCTGAATAGGACTTCTGGTGACATTGAGCTATTTTCAAACACTCCTGAATCAATTTGAATTTTTCCATAGCCTGGTGGACCAAGGCTGACCCTAACAACTCTGCTTCGCCAACTTTAAAGCACCCAATGGGTGATCTACACCTTCGCCCATACAAGGCCTCAAACGGTGCTATCTTGATACTAGCATGATAACTGTTGTTATAAGAGAATTCAATGAGGTGCAAGTGATCATATCCTCAAGTGTCTGAAAAGTGCATTCTACCTGGCCATCTATCTGAGGATGAAAAGCGGTACTGAGTTTTACCTTGGTACCTAATCCTTTCTGAAAGGACATCCAAAAGTTCGCTATGAACTAAGCATCAGGATCTGAAATAATGGACACTAGGGTTTTATAAAGCTTGAAAATTTCTTAAATATATAGTTTTGCATAATGTTCTGCTGAATCAATGGTCTTCACGGGCAAAAAGTGCGCAGACTTAGTAAGTTGGTCCACAATTACCCAAATCGAATCGTGTTGAGATGAGCGAGGTAGAGCTATTATGAAGTCCATGTTTATCATCTCCCATTTCCAAATGTCACGACCCAAACTGGAGGACCGCGACTGACACCCAAGACCCTACTTGGTTGAGTGTCATACTACCATTCCATCCATGAGTCACAACTTTTTGTGAGCCTTTAATTTATGAAATGACCCTTCCGTCAAGTAGAACAGGACAAACTTTTCAGTAAAACTCTTTCATCAAATCAGGCACTTCTCCCTTATCGTCAATTCGAAGAAAACCTTTAGTCACAATAAAATCTTAAAAAAATAAGCATAAAAACACATCGACCTATATGGTCGCTTAACACAACTGTCGACATCTCGACTCACTATCCACAGGACACTGTCTGCAAAAGTCTCTAACATAAACGAGATACCATAACATAAGTACTCTGACTCGGCAATACTACGAACCGAGATGGAGCTCACCAATCCAGGGTCGATAGCACGGGAACATCCTATAGCCAATGTCTTCTACTCATCCGTATACACACAGTGTGGCATGAAACGCAGCGCCCCCAGGCAAAGGGACGTCAGTACAAATAATGTACCGAGTATGTAAGGTAGAACTGAAACAACATATCTCGACTCGAATGGTAAAAGAGTAACGGACTCAATCTGTACATGGAACCAACTTCGATAAACATGTATGTGCACATGAACTTTTGATGCAGCGTGAGTATGTGTGTGTGTATATATATATATATATATATATAATGCATGCCTTCATCCTGCTCGCAGCCCCTTCGGGCATAATAGCATAATGGACCCTTCGGGCATCATAATCATCGAATACCAGCTGATCAGGTGGTTTGCGTATATAACGCCTTAGCCCTTTTTTCTTTCCCCATGAAATGATGTCGTGCATGTATGTAAATATGCAAATGCATGAAAATCTTTGAAAACTATCAAAAGACTCCCTTCAGAGCAACTTTTAGTTCAAAACGGGAACTTCTTCCCTTTTCTTAAAAATGGGAACCTCTTCCCCTTTTCATTTATCTCCTTCGAGACTCCAAATTTAAATGTAAAATGCATAGGAGAGAGAAAATCTTATGAATGTCCCCTTCGGGATTTAGACATCATTATGAAAACATACAACTTATGGAAGCCCCTTCGGGACTTAAAAGGTCAAGGATACAAATATCCCTACACTGTCTAGGAATAGAGTCTTCGGAATCCGTTTATTTGCTGGGTTCGTTTGGATAATAAGGATCTTCACCACTACCATAATTATTACACTATCACGTCTCACTTTGAATGATCCATAACATAAGCTGAGGCCATATGTTATATAGCACGCTCAGACATAAACTGAGGCCATATGTTATATAGCACGCTCAGACATAAGCTGAGGCCATATATTATATAGCACACTCGTACATAAGCCGAGGCCATATGTTATATAGCACACTCGTACATAAGTCGAGGCCATATATTATATAGCACGCTCAGTTACGTCATGAAATCATCTAGAACCTTAGGCATGAAAATCTCTAGGATTGGAGTCATCGTAAGATTCTTCAGAAACTATAGACTTCTGGCATTTCTAGGAGTAAAAATATTATGGACGTCATGTATGGAATCAAAACATAGGAATCATGCCTTTGAAAGAAAGGGACGAGCCTTAACATACCTGGAAGCTCGCTTCTCGACTTTCCAACCTACCTCCTGTCTTGAAATCTACATATAAAACCATTCATACTCTTGTTAGGCCCATTGTTATATACTTATCCTAAGCCTCCAAATAAATCTTTCTAGAATCTGCCGAAATTTCGGCAGCATCTCCTCTGTTTATATGCCTCGCCCAAAATCTCAATTCAGCAACCAACAACAACAACAACAATACCAATATCAACAACAATATTATCAACATCAAAATATTCCATAAACATCCCACACGATGTTTTATCCAATTTCTCGACCCATAAATTCATTATACGCTTATTTAGTAACTTTTTCTCCGTAGATAAGCTTAAATCAATACTAATAAGGAAAGATTCATATCTTTCACCTGCTAGAATTGCAATATCTTCGATTACTACCTTGAATCCAAGCCAAGTTTCGCCGCAATTCGATATTATAATCGCAGCTATGTGTTGTCCAGACTTAAATTCGGGGATTTCACTTAATTTGCGTTAAAATCTAGTGGACGGAAGTTGGGAGAGTTTTCTAGAAGATTTGGGAAATATTTGGAGTGTTCTTGGCTGAAAAATGAGGTTTAGGATCAGATTTGATCCTTAAACAAAGGGGTCAAATTTGGGTCGGGTCACTGTAGCAAGTCGGTTACTGTAGCAGTATTGTAGCAGCACTGTAGCAGCCCGGTTACTGTAGCAGCATTTCTGCTCTGTCAGCCTAACTTGTAACGTTCATAATTCTCCACTTCGATGTCGTATCGACGAGCGGTTTGTTGCGCTGGAAACTAGACACGACGAACTTTATTTTAGGCTTTTACTTTGCTTCAAAACTCCTCATCTACTAAAAGATATTCTTTCTCCAATTTGGGCCAAAATTACCCCTCATATTCTCTTCCAAGTTCTAACAAATTTAATTTCCTTAATTCACTTGCCCTTCAATCCTTCCATAGCTTACTATATGCACTTAAACCCTTATAACCATAAGTTAAACATATATAAGCTCACATACCTCCTGAAAGGTAGCTCGAATCTCAACATACGAAACTACGAGGTGTAATACCAAATGGGAATATCTATGTCCTGAGCCAACCCACCAGGCTCTGGTGCTCGACTTTCACCCGTTGATAATTTAGACATTTAGCCACAAAATCTGTTATATTCTTCTTTATGTCGTTCAATATACCACCTTAAGGTCATGGAACATCTTTATAGAGCTTGGATGAATGGAATACATTGAATGGTGTGCTTCTGACATAATTCGCTCTCTGATTCCATCTACATTCGGAATACATAATATGCCTTGGTACCTCAAAGTACCATTATCTCCCCCTTATTCAAAAGCCATCGTCTTATATCTGTGAATCCCTTCTTTCAACTGCAATAAATTGGGAGCATTAGATTACTTTTCTTTCACTTCGACTACTAAGAAGGATTCAGCTCTGTTCTGAACAACAACTCCACCATCTTCAAAGTTCAAAAGTCAAACTCTAAGATTCGCTAAGTGGTGGACTTCCTCCACCATAGTTATATTTTCTGCCTCAGTGTGAGCTAAACTTCCCATAGAATGCCAACTAAGAGCATCGGCTAACACATTAGCCTTCCTTAGATGATGGAGGATATCCACATCATAATCCTTGAGCAATTCGAGCCATCTTCATTGTTTACGATTTAGCTCCCATTGCTTGAAAACATACTGAAGGTTCTTATGAACTGTGAAAATATCAACGTGCACTCTATACAAATAGAGACGCCATATCTTTAACGTGAATACCACAGCTGCGAGCTCCAAGTCATGATTTGGATAATTCTTTTTGTGAGCCTTAAGTTGTCTTGACGCATAAGCTATAACTTTGCCATGCTACATTAGAAACATCCAAGACCAACTCCAGAAGCATCACAATACAGCTCAATCCCTTCGTTTCCCTATGGCAGTGTCAAACTGGAGCAGAAGTTAGCCTTGCCTTGAACTCTTCGAAACTTCTCTCACAAGCATCTGACCATTGGAACTTGACTTTCTTGTAAGTCAATTTAGTCAACGAAGCTGAGATAGCGAAAAAAACCCTCTACAAAACGTCTGTAATAGCCTGCCAGACCCAAGAAACTTCTTATCTCTGTTGCTAAAGTGGGTCTGGGCCAATTCTTCACGGTGTCTATTTTCTGAAAACCCACTTTCATGCCATCCCCTGAAATGACATGGCGTAGAATTCTAGTGATTTCAGGCAGAATTCACACTTTAAAAAATTCGTATAAAGCTTGCGGTCCTGGAGTGTCTGCATTACTATTCTGAGATTTTATGCATGGTCAACCTTACTACGGGAATAAATCAGGATGTCATCAATAAAAACAATAATGAATAAATCAAGATAAGGCTTAAAACTGTTTATAAGATCCATGAAAGCTGCTGGTGCATTTGTCAACCCAAACGACATGACAAGAAATTTGAAATGACCACAACGAGTTTTGAAAATGGTCTTCGGAATATTAAATTACTTAACCTTCAATTGATAATACCCTGATCTGAGGTCAATCTTGGAATAGCATTGGGCACTCTGAAGTTGGTCGAATAAGTCATCAATTATGGGTAGTGGGTAAATGTTTTTAATGTTGACTTTGTTCAATGGACGGTAGTCAATGCATATGCGTAAGGATCCATCTTTCTTTCGGACAAACAAGATCGGTATGCCCCAAGGTGAGACACTTGGCCTAATGAATCCCTTGTCAAGAAGATTTTTCAACTGACTTTTAACTCTTTTAGCTCTACTGGAGCAATTCAGTATGGCGAAATAGATAGCAGCTTAGTGGCGGGAAGTAAATCAATTACAAAGTCTATCACCCTATCGGGAGGAACTCTAGAAAGATCTTTTAGGAAAACTTTTGAAAACTCGTTAACAACTAGTACGGACTGGGGAGTTGGGGTTTTGGGATCTGTATCCCTAAATCGGACTACGCTATACCCCTTGGAGAATATCTTTTAGGCTTTAAGAGAGGAAATAAACCTACCCATGGGTACTACTGCATCACCCTTCTATTCTATAACTAGTTCGTTACAAAACTTAAACCTGAAATTTTGGTTCTACAGCCTACAGTGGCATAACATGACGCCAACCGATCCATGCCTATAATTACATCAAAGTCTACTATTTCCAATTCTACTAGGTCAACTTCGGTATTGCGGTGGTAGACTGTAATTGGACAGCCCCTATACACACGTCCAACTATAACTGACTCTACTAGAGTGGACACTTCAAAGGGTTCATGCAACTTTTCTGGTATTATCCCAAATTTCTTAGCAACAAAAAGGGTTACATTTGATAGGGTGGATGCAGGATCCATAAGGGCATAAACGTCAAAAGTGAAAACTATCAGAATACCTGTAACAACATCTACACGACATCTATACGTGGCTCTGTGTCCTAACGACCTGCTAGTGCATACAATCGGTTCTGATCTCCACCTGCATTACCAGACTTAGCTGCACCACGCTCTGATTGGGCCTGAAAATTACGAGGAGTTGTTGAATCTGTGGACTGAGCAACATTACCTCCGGTGCCTTGTCTAGCTGATGGACAATCCCTCTTATAGGGATCCCGTTGGCCACGCCTAAAGCATATATCCATGCCCATGCAACACTGCCCTCCATGTCTTTTCGCACACTTACTGCAGATCGGACATAGGTATTTTGACCCACACTGGCTTGAAGTTCAAAACCTGTTACCCCAAAACTTTGTCTCTTCTGATCACACTTGGACCTCGGGATCGGTGCACTGGCTAAAGATCTGTCTCTTCTAATCATACCTAGACCTCAGGACTGGTGCACTAGCTACACAAGGAGCGGGTCTTGATGACTTATTTTTTTTAAAACTGTAACATCCCATAAATCCGAGTTAGGTGTGAATGTATGAAAATAGTTTAACAATGATATGTCAGCTACATGAATCCATCGGGGATGAACTCGAGTGATAAACATTCATTTTGAAGTCAAACCAAAAAGTGAAGTTCTTAAGGCCTTGTAAATTCGTCTAGGTATGAGACAGTCCATACTTATGGCCAGTTTTCGGGTATTTGCGTTAGGCATTTGAGAAAACTCAAAACATCAAAGTTGTAGGCCTTTGAAATAACTTTCCAACCATATATTATGGAGTTCAAATGAATCTGTGTGGTAGAAGTTATCCCCATTTTACTGGATGGTGCGCAGTCTGCGCGAAGTGCTCTTTAAGTGTGCAATTGTGCACCACAAGCAGTGTTACTACCTTCACTGCATGATAACTTGCACAAAGTGGGCCTCCAGCTGTGCGTTCACGCACTGAACACGAAGTTTTGAAATCCTAACGTCGTTATATTCATTCCCACTTTGTTTTAAACTAATTTTTCTGAGGAAAAGAACCCTAAAGAAGTCTCTCAAAGCCCTAAGGACGAAGCTCTTTTCTCCCGAGCTTCAAGATACTTAAAGGTGTGCCTAGTCCAATGTATTCCAAGTCAATCCCAACATACGTTCATGATTATTAAGTAGAAATTCAACGTTCTTAACCTAGGATTTTCAAGAAAATGCAATTAAAGGGATTCAAAACGAAGGCTTTAGGAGTTCCTCTTCAAGTCCAGACCTTTACTACAAGATTGGAGCATTACCGGGTATGTAGAGTTTCTATGTACGTGTGGGAATATCTCTGTTCTTCCTCACGCCACATTCTTCCATAAAAGTATGAGATTATATCAAACCAGGGTTTTAGCCATGTTCATGATAACCCTAAGTACATGTACCATGATATACTATGTTTTTATGATTACTTCGTTATTGTATTCTTAATAGTCCCTTTTGGTTATTGAGAATCTGTCCGTAATCCATGAAAATCCATACTTTGTATTCCATGGGTTCTTACTTGCAAGTTATGAAATATTATGTTTATTTTCATGAAAATCCTACATGTCTCCATATTTTCATACAAGTTGTACTTATATATATCACCTTCATGTTATAATACAAGCAAGAATCGTGTTTACAAGCAAGTTATATAATTCATGGGCTATTAAGACAATTATATCCATGTCCATGTAATTTGGGAGTTGCACAGATTACCGAGAAGGTTTTATACCTGAAACTACATATGCCAACTTAGGATAAGGATCGCTCTGCCCAGTAGGACGATTCCTTCATATATTCCCCATTGAGGGATTTTGGATCCATTCATGTTCATGTTCAAGTCTTGTACCCTGGTAAGGTACACGATGACTTAGCTGGTCGGGCAGAGATCATACGCCACATACTAAAGTGGTGGTTACATGTCGGTTATACTATTGCTCTCCCATAGATACTTTTCTCATGTTATGTATATATGTATTCACGTTCATGCTCATGATCATGTTTCGATTTCAGTTTCAGCTCTTATCGTGTTATTTCATGTGCTATGTCTAGTTTATTCAGTTGTTTTACATACCAATACATTTAATATGCTGTCGTTCTTTTTCTATTGCCTGGGGGCCTGCATTTCATAATGCAGGTACGGACTTACAGGACGACACATCTGCTCAGTAGGATTTGCTCGTCTCAGCTTGTTGGTGAGTCCCATCTTATTCGGGGTGTTATCCTTATTTATTATCATGTCATGTTTAGCAAGTTAAGGTATGTTGGGGGTCTTGTCTCAGCAAGTATGTTTTACAGTTCAGATTCATGATAGAGGTTTCATAGACTAGACAGTTAGTTATCTCAGATACTCGGAATTGTGTAGCCATCTTTGGCTCAATTTATGATATTTCTGGATTCACGTTTTATACAAGTATTTTATTAAATAATACGACTTCTAATGTTTTATTAAGGCTCATAATGTTTCATGTTATATTCCGCTCATGTTTATGTCCCATGTTGATTCAAAGAAGGCATGTGGTTCACTCGATCACATGTGGTCAGGCACCGAGTGTTGTGTTATGCCCAGGCCATGGTTCGGGGCGTGACAAAGCTTGGTATCAGAGCCTAGGTTCAAGTGTCTTAGGGAGTCTATGAAACCATGTCTAGTGGGGTCACTTTATATGTGTGAGGGCCTCACACATATAAATAATTGACCCCAAGACATTCAGGATTGTCTCACTTCTTTCATACTCTAGATCATGCGGTTAGAGCAGTACTTTCAGAAATTTTTCTAACTCATGTGAATTACGTATTTCAAAAAATGGCTCCGAAAAGAAAGTACACGAAGAGGACCTCAGCTACCTGCCAAAGGGCTGCTGTTGATGCAAAATTTCTCGGAAGAAACCGTTCGTACTCGGACGGCTTCTACAGCCCGGCGGCCCAATCGCTCCTAATGCTCCAAACTTGGATGTTAGAGGAGCTATTCGCCGTTCTCGCCGATTGTTGCTAACTGTGCACGGATGACAGAAACGGCTCCTAGCTCAGGTGCTAGTGGTAGGTCAACCAGTTCTAGAACCCAAGATTTTCTTCGCATGAAGCCTCCAGTATTCATGGGGTCTAAAAAGGAGGAGGATCCACAGAATTACATTGATGGGCTGCAAAAGGTGTTCCGTGTTATGCATGCCACGAAGACAGAGGCAGTAGAGTTTGGAGCCTATCAGTTGCAGGATGTGGCTCACATTTAGTATGAGACTTGGGAATAGTCCCAAGGGGAGAATGGACTTCCCGCTACTTGGGATGAATTTGTTGATACCTTCATTGACCACTTCATGCCAATTGAGGTCAGGGAAGCAAAAGCTATGGAGTTCGAGAGGTTAAGGCAGAATAACATGACTGTTCAAGAATATTATCTCAAATTTGTGTCGTTGTCCAGACATGCTCCCCACATGGTTCCCGATATGAGAGCCGTGGTTAGAAGGTTTGTGCTCGGGCTTAAACCCGAATTGCATAGGGATGCTAATACAGCTGTTCAAAATGACAAGATGACTATTTCTAAATTATTAGCATTTGTGCAAGGCAATGAGGAGAAACAGAAGGAAGAAGAAGCACTGCAGAAGTAGAAGGATAGGGAATTCAGTAAAAGGGCCAAGTCTTCAGGTAACTTTAATTAGGGGTCAGCAGGACCCGCTCTATCCACAGCCAGTGCCCTTGCCCCAAAGTTCAGGAATGATCAGAAGAAATAAGATTTCATACCAGCAGGCTCCTACTCTCAGACTAGTGTGGGCCAGCAGGCCTATACTAATCTAGTTTGCGGCAAGTGTGGTAAGAGACACCTAGGTGAGTATCGTATGGGTATGGATGTATGCTATTATTGTGGCCAGAGGGGCTATATTCAGAGAGATTGTCCGTCTGTTAGGAAAAGTACCGGAGGTAATGTGGCTCATTCCACAAATTTAGTAGCTCCTCGTAGCAATCAGGCCCAGCAGGGGCGTGAAGCAGTAAAGTACGGCAATACGGGCGGTGGTCAGAATCGTTTGTATGTGCTGATAGGCCGTCAAGATACAAAGGCCCATGGAGATGTGGTCACAGGTATGCTAACCGTCTTCACTTATGATGTTTATGCTCTCATGGATCCCGGATCCACCCTATCCTATATAACCCCTTTTATTGCTAAGAAATTTGGGATAGAACGTGAAAAGTTGCATGAACCCTTTGAAGTATCCACTCCAGTTGGAAAATTAATTATGGCTAGGCGTATTTATAAGGGTTATCCAAAGAATGGTCTGTCACCGCAGAACTATAGCAGACTTAGCAGAGTTAGAGGTGGTAAACTTTGATGTGATAATGGGCATGGATTGGTTAGAGTCATGTTATGTCACGGTATGTTGTAGAACCAAAATAGTGAGATTTGAGTTTCCTAACGAACTAGTTATAGAATGGAAGGGTAATTCAAAGGGTACCCAGAGGTAGGTTTATTTCCTATTTAAAAGCCAGAAAAATAATTTCCAAGGGATATATCTATCACTTATTCTGAGTCAGGGATACAGATGCCCAGACTCTAGCCCTCCGGTCCATTCCAGTCGTTAATGAGTTTCTAGAAGTCTTTCCAGAAGATCTTCCAGGAGTCCTTCTTGACTGGGAGATTGACTTTAGAATTGATCTACTTCCCGATACTAAGCCGATATCTATTCCGCCATACAGAATGGCCCCAGTAGAGTTGAAAGAATTAAAGGCCCGTTAAAAGATCTTCTCGACAAGGGATTCATTAGGCCAAGTGTCTCACCTTGGGGCGTGCCAGTTTTGTTTGTCCAAAAGAAGGATGGTTCCCTGTACATGTGTATTGACTACCGTCAGTTGAATAAGGTCACCATTAAGAACAAGTATCCTCTCCCCATAATAGATGATTTATTGGACCAACTTCAGGGTGCCCAGTGTTATTCCCAAATTGACCTCAGATCAGGCTACCATCAATTAAAGGTTAAAAGAGTTGATATTTCAAAGACCGCCTTCAGAACTCGTTATGCACATTTTGAATTCCTTGTCATATCCTTCGGATTCGTCAGCAGCTTTCATGGACCTTATGAACAGGGTTTTTCAGCCTTATCTCAATTTATTCTTCATTGATGACACTTTTGTGTATTCTCATAGTGAGATTGATCGTGCAGAATATCTCAGAATAGTGTTGCAGACACTTAAAGATCGTGAGCTTTTCACAAAATTTTCAAAGTGTGAGTTTTGGCTTGAGTCGGTGGCATTGTTAGGCCATGTGATTTCGGGTGAAAGTGTTAAGGTTGATTTTCAGAAAATTGATGTTGTTAAGAATTGGTCCAGACCCACCTCTGCATCAGATATCAGAAGTTTCTTGAGTCTGACAGGCTATTACAGACATTTTGTAGAGGGATTTTCCTCTATCTCAGCCCCGTTGACTAAGTTGACTCAGAAGAAGGTCAAATTTCGGTAGTCAGATGCATGCGAGCATAGTTTTGAAGATTTGAAGAAGAAGCTAACTTCTGCTCCAGTTTTGACGCTGCCAGAAGGAACCGAAGGATTCATAGTTTATTGTGATGCCTCGGGAGTTGGTCTCGGAATTGTCTTAATGCAGTATGGTAAAGTTGTCGCTTATGTATCTAGACAGCTTAAGGCTCACGAGAAGAATTTTCTGACTCATGATTTAGAGTTGATAGCTGTGGTTTTTGCACTTAAAATATGGTGTTATTATTTATATGGAGTGCATGTAGATATTTTTACTGACCATAAAAGCCTACAGTATATTTTCAAGCAGCTTGAATTGAACCTTAGACAGAGAAGATGGCTTGAATAGTTAAAAGACTACGATGTAGATATTCTCTATCATCCAAGAATGGCAAATGTTGTAGCTGATGCTCTTAGTCGGCGTTCCATGGGAAGTTTAGCTTACGTTGAGGTAGATAAATGAACTATGACCAAGGAAGTTCACCATTTATCTAATCGAGGAGTTCGACTCTTGGACTCGTAAGATGGTGGCATTTTTGTTCAGAACAGAGCTCATTCCTCCTTAGTGGTTGAAGTTGAAGAGAAGCAGTTTAGTAATCCCTATTTGTCAAAGCAGAAAGAGGGGATTCACAAGCATAAGACAACGGCTTTTGAACAAGGGGGAGATGATGGTACCTTGAGGTACCGAGGCAGATTATGTGTTCCAGATGTAAAGGAGCTCAGAGAGCGAATTATGTTAGAAGCTCACAATTTCAGGTATTCCATTCATCCAGGATCCACTAAGATGGATCATGATCTTAAAGAGAATTATTGGTGGAATGATATGAAGAAGAATGTAGCAGATTTTGTGGCTAAGTGTCTGAATTATCAGCAAGCGAAAGCCGAACACCATAGGCCTGGTGGGTTAGCTCAAAATATTGATATTCCTGTTGAAATGGGAGATGATAAACATGAACTTTATAATAGGTCTACCTCGTTCATCCCACAGACATGATTCAATTTGGGTGATTGTGTACCGACTTACTAAGTCAAAGACACTGTTTGCTAGTCAAGACAACAGATTCAGCAGAAGATTATGCTAAGTTGTATATTTGAGTGATTGTCAGATTGCATGGGACTCCTTTGTCTATTATTTTAGATCATGGTGCTCAGTTCACAGCGAACTTTTGGAAATCTTTTCAAAAAGGATTGGTTACCAAGGTAAATCTCAAAGAAAGTTTTTCATCCTCAGACAGATGGGCAGGCAGAGCGCACTATTCAGACTCTTGAGGACATGTTGAGGGAATGTGTCCTTGATTTCAAAGGTAACTGGGATGATCATTTACCTCTCATTGAATTTGCTTATAATAATAGTTATCATGCTACCATTGGGATGGCATCATTTGAAGCTTTGTATAGGCGAAGGTGTAGATCACCAATTGGTTGGTTCGAAGTTAGTAAAGCAGAACTGTTAGGACCAGATTCGGTCTACCAGGCTATGGAGAAAGTCAAGTTAATTCAAGAGCGTTTGAGAGCGGTGCAGAGTCGCCAGAAGTCATACACAGCTGTGAGGCGAAGGGACTTAGAGTTTCAAGTTGATAATTGGGTGTTCCTTAAGGTTTCACCTATGAACGCTGTCATGAGATTTGGAAAGAAAGGGAAGCTTAGTCCTAGATATATTGGACCTTACAGAATCCTGTTAAAGGCTGGGCGATTAGCTTATGAGCTTGAATTGCCATAAGAGCTAGCTGTTGTTCATCCTGTATTCCATGTGTCTATGTTGAGGAAGTGTGTGAAAGAGCCGTCATTGGTTGTTCCTGCTGATACTATAACGGTTAAGGATGGTTTGACTTATGAAGAAATCCCCGTAGCCATATTGATCGTCAAGTTCGCAAATTGAGGACTAAGGAAATTGCCTCAGTAAAAGTTTTATGGAAGAGACAGAAAGTTGAAGAAGCTACATGGGAAGCCGAAGAAGATATAAAATCTAAGTATCCGTACTTATTTGAGGAACCAGCAGAGAATGCTCAAGGTAACTAACCTCCATATCCATGTCATGTCCCTTACGTATTCATGCCTTATGCTTCACGTTCACGTTCACATATTCAGTATTCATGTTTCCATGTAACCATGTCAGGCCAGCTCAGTCCCCATGTTTCATGTCATGTTTTCTTCACACATATGTATTCAGGCCATGTCCAGTCCCATTCTTAACCATGACCCATCATTCGAGGATGAATGATCCTAAGGGGGGGATAATGTAACATCCCGTAAATTCGAGTTAGGTGTGAATGTATGAAAATATTATAACGATGATATGTTAGCTATATGAATCCATTCAGGATAAACTCAAGTGATAAACATTCGTTTTGAAGTCAAACCAAAAAGTGAAGTTCTTAAGGCCTTCTAAATTCGTCTAAGTATGAGACAGTTTGTACATATGGCCATTTTTCGGGTACTGTCGTTAGGAATTTGAGAAAACTCAAAACATTAAAGTTGTAGATGTTTGAAATACCTTTCCAACCATATATTATGGAGGTCAAACATAGCTGTGTGCTAGAAGTTATATCAGTTTTACTAAACATTATGCAGTCTGCGCGAAGTGCCCTTGGCGCACCAGAGGCAGTGTTACTGGCTTCACTGCACGATCACCTGCGTGAAGTGGGCCTCCAACTGCATGGTCACACACCGAGCACGACATTTTGAAAGCCTAACTTCGTTATATACATTCCCACTTTATTTTAAACCAATTTTTCTGAGGAAAAGAACCCTAAAGAAGTCTCTCAAAGCCCTAAGGATGAAGTTCTTCTCTCCTAACCTTCATGATACTTCAAGGTAAGCCGATTCCAATGCATTCCAAGTAATCCCAACATACTTTCATGATTATTAAGTAGAAATTCAACGTTTTTAGCCTAGGGTTTTCAAGAAAACCCAATTAAAGGGATTCAAGAATAAGGCTTTAGGAGTTTCTCCTCAAGTCGAGACCTTTACTACAAGATTGGAGCATCACTAGGTATGTAGAGTTTCTATCTATGTGTGGGAACATCTTTGTTCTTCCCCACGCCACGTTCTTCCATGAAAGTATGAGATTATATCAAACTAGGGCTTTAGCCATGTTTATGATAACCCTAAGTAAATGTACCATGATATACTATGTTTGTATGATTACTTCATTATTGTGTTCTTAATAGTACCTTTAGGTTATTGAGAATCTGTCCGTAATCCATGAAAACCCATACTTTGTATTCCATGGGTTCTTACTTGCAAAATATGTAATATTATGTTTATTTTCTTGAAAATCCTACATGTCTCCATGTTTTCATACAAGTTGTACTTATATATATCACCTTCATGTTATAATACAAGCAAGAATTATGTTTACAAACAAGTTATATAATTCATGGGCTACTAAGCCAATTATATCCATGTTCATGTAATTTGGGAGTTGCACAGATTATCGAGAAGGTTTTATACCGAAAAATACGTATGCCAACGTAGGATAAGGATCGCTCCACCTAGTAGGATTATTCCTTCATATATTCCCCATTGAGGGATTTTGGATCCATTCATGTTCATGTTTACGTCTTGTGCCCCGGCAAGGTACAAGATGGCTTAGCTGGTCGGGCAGAGATCAGACGCCACGTACTAACGTGCTGGTTACATATCAGTTATACTAATGATCTCCCATAGATACTTTTCTCATGTTATGTATATATGTATTCACATTCATGCTCATGATCAGGTTTCAGTTTCAGTTTTAGCCCTTATCATTTTATTTCATGTGTTATTTCTATTTTATTCAGTTGTTTTACATACCAGTACATTCAATGTGTTGACGTCACCTTTCTATTGCCCGGGGGCCTGCATTTCACAATGCAGGTACGGGCTTATAGGACGACGCATCTGCTCAGTAGGATTTGCTCGTATCAGCTTGTTGGTGAGCCTCGTCTTATTCGAGGTGTTATCCTTATTTATTGCCATGTCATGTTTAGCAAGTTAAGGTATGCTGGGGGCCTTGTCCCAGCAAGTATGTTTTACAGTTCAGATTCATCATAGAGGTTTCATAGACTAGACAGTCAGTTATGTTAGATACTCGGAGTTGCGTAGCCATCTTTGGCTCAGGTTATGATATTTCTACATTCACATTTTATACAAGTATTTTATTAAATATTATGACTTCTCATATTTTATTAAGGCTCATCATGTTTCATGTTATATTCCGCTCATGTTTATGTCCCATGTTGATTCAGCAAGCCATATGGTTCGCTTGGTCACATGCAGTCAGGCACCGAGTGCCGTGTTACGCCCAGGCCATGGTTTGGGGCGTGACAAAAATTGTCTGCTTCTACCTCCCTGAGATCCCCTATGGGTGAAATTAACTGTTGTGATCCCTGTCCTTCTCTTTCTGCAATGCCTCTTCTTCCTTCATTCTGTCATCATTACCTTGTACAAAAGAAACTATCGTGGTAATAGTCATGTTTTTATTCTGGGTAGCGATATTAGCATCACCGTACAAGTCGGGTATAAGACCCAACACAAAGTGCCTAGCTCTGGCCCTCATATTGGCAACCATGTACGGAATATACTTAGCCAAAGAAACAAATTTATGGTAGTACTTATTCACACTCATGTTGTTCTGCTTGAGCCTCTCGAACTCTAGGGCCTTAACCTCCCTGACTTCTAGTGTTAAGAAGTGCTCGATGAATGCATCTGTGAATTCATCCCAAGTCACAGAAGGTGCATCTTCCCCTCGAGATTGTTTCCACGACTCATACCAAATGTTAGCAACGTTCTTCAACTAATAAGCTATCAACTCTGCTGCCTCTATCTCAGTAGCATGCATAACATGAAAAATTTTCTGAACCTCATCAATAAAAAAATTTAGATCCTCCTTCTTATTGGACCCTATGAACACTGGAGGCTTCATATGAATGAACTCCTGGGTCCTGGAAGTGGACAACCCCTCATTAGTACCTACACTTAGAGTCGTTCCCTGACGCTAAACTTGAGTAGCAATAATGTGGGTGAGCAACTGGATAGCTCCCCTGACATCTATATTTGTGGAACTGGCAAAGAACGGGACTGTACTACGAACCTCTGCACGCCTATCAGTAGGTAGGGACACAGTCGGGGGTGCTGATCCCGATGCAACTCCCTGAGCCTGAGAGTCTACCTCCGGGGTAGCATTAGCAGCAGCCCTCTTGCTTGTAGCTGACGTTTTTTTGGTAGGCATTTTCTGAAATATGTAATATGCCTGAGTTACAAGAATTCCTGAAGGCATAGCTCTAATTGCATGATCCATAGTATGAAAGAAGTGGGACTATCCTAAATGTCTTGGTGGTTAACTGTTTATATGTGTGGCGCGCGCACACACATAACAGTGACCTCACTGGACACGGTTCCATAGACTCCCTGAGACACTTAAACCTGAGGCTCTGATACCAAATTTTGTCAAGCCTCGAACCATGGCCTAGGCATAACACAGCACTCGGTGCCTTGCTGTATGTGACCGAGCGAACCACATAACTTGTTGAATCATCGTGGGGCAGGTATTAATGTGGAATATAGGCTAAAATATGAAAAGTCTAAATAAAACACTTGACATCATAATAATACTAAAAATGTACAGAATTAGTTTGAAAACATGATAATTACAGAGCCAACACTGGCTATACAACACCGAACATCTGATATAACATGCTAGACCAGTCTATGAAACCTCTAAATCATGAATCTAAATACTAAATTGTTTTAATGGGACAAGGACCATAGCATACCTCTATTACCTAACATGACATGAACATGAAATAAATAACACCCCGAATGAAGTGGGGCTCACCAATAGCTGATATGAGAGAATCATAGCGAATAGATCCTTCGTCCTGTAAATCAGTACCTGTATTGTGAAATGTAGGCCCCGGGCAATAGGGACGTAATTACACTTGAATTGTACTTTTATGTAAAGCAACTGAATGAATAAACATGGCACATGAAATAATAGGAACTAAAACTGTAAGCCAAACATGAATATGGGTAACATCTGGCATGAATATAATATAACATGAGTAAAACATTTTAAATGAGAGAGCCTTAGTATAACCGACATGTAACCACCACATAAGCACGTAGCTTCTGATCTCTATCCGATCAACTGAGCCATCTCATACCTTGCCGGGATATGAGACATGAACATGACATGAATGGATCCATAAAAATAACCTGCAATGGGTAACATGAATGAATCGTCCTAACTGGGCGGAGCAATCCTTATCCTACGTTAGCATATGTAGTTTCAGATATTAGACCTTTTCGGTAATCTGTGCAAATCCCAAAACATGAACATGAATATAGATGGCTGAGCCCATGATTTTCATAACATGATTCATAATAAAATTCATAACCTTATACACAATATAATTTTCATGAGACATGGGGTTCATGAAGGATTCATGAAATATAATAATAATAGTTCATATACTTATTTGTGTTACATGCTTGAAACTCAGGGAAATCATGGTATGAGTATTCATGAATTACGTAATGAGTTCATGATGCTTTGAATGATATACATGAACGAAATATGAAGTTTCGTTATTTAGACTATAAGAACATTTAACCTTTTCATGAATCTAGGGTTAAATACTCATAGGAATGAGAAATTCATGGAAGACATTAACATATGTGGCGTGGGGAAGAATAATGGTATTCTCACACAGAGATAGAAGCCCTACATACCTTAATCACTTCAAAACCAGTAATAAAGTCTGGACCTTGAAGAAGAATTCCAAAATCCTAAACTTTGAACCTTGAGATGAGTTTTCTTGAAAACCCTATGTTTGTTGGATGGAATTTCACTTAGAACCCATGTATGAATGTCTGAAACACTTAGAATTACTTGGAATAGGCTTACCTTGATGTAGAATAATGATGAGAGGAGAAGAGTTTCGCGCTAGGGCTTGAAGAGAATGAAAAATAACATAGAAGTCTTAAAAATACGTATTTATATTGTTCAGTCATCGAGCCTTTTATGGTACACTTTTACGGCCCGTAAAACATATCTACAGTCCGTAAAAGGTTACTGTAAATTGGTTCCAAAAACTTCAATTTCTCCTGCTCTCCTATGGTACAAATGTACGGTCCGTAAATAATTTTGCGATACAATCTATGGTCGGTAAAACCTATACGGCCCGTAATGCCCACCGTATATCGTTAATAGTAAACTAGATTTACGGGGTCTATTTACAGTACAATGTACGGCCCGTAAACCATTTTACTATCCGTATAAATAGGTGTATAATGCATATCGCTGAACTGAAATAGATTTTAATCCTAACACTCCCCATCTTGGTTTTCTAACTCTCGAATCATGCACAAGGCTCTGTTTGAAGGTACGAGGTGTTACACTTAAATCAAGTCCTCTTGGCCTTGAGGGCTTCCTCTATTTATGAACTCTCCTCTCTTGATCATTCTTTGGAACCTTCTGGTGAGTTATCCCATGTCTTCATCACCAAAATCTTGACCACGAATACTTGTGAGGACCAGGTTTACATCTCTATTTGGGGGAGTATTCTTCTGAATCTAGAGCTTCTTCATCTCATAGGTTTTCAAATTTCTCATGAGTTCTTCCATGGTCATAGTCTCTAGATCCTTTGCCTCCATAAAACATTTACTTTCCTCTCCCAAGAGTCAGGTAATATATCAAGAAGTTTTTCAATTCTTTTTCTTAAAGAAATATCCTCTCCAAATGAGTTCAATTCATTGGTGATATCTTTGAATTCATTAAACATCTCTTGAAGGAATTCTCCTTCATTTCTCTTGAAAAACTCATGCTGTCTATTCAATAAGGCAACTTTGAACTTCTTGACCTAACTTGTTCCCTCATGTGCGGTTTGTAAGGTGTCCCACACTTCTTTGGCAGTTTTACATGAAGAGATTTTGGTGTATTCATCAGGCCTAATGCCAAAAATAAGCAGGTTCTTTGTCTTGACACATAGTTACAAAGCCAAACAAACAATAAAAGTTCAATGGAAAAAGAAAGGAGTTTAGAACAAAACTATTTTTGACTTGAAAGACAAAGAAGTGTGATAAAGAAGAGAACATATAAAAATGAATATTCATCAAATTTACTATTTTCCAATTTGTTCTTTCGTCTATTAGGCCTTAAAACAAAATGAAAAATCAGAAAAATGATTCATTCCCCTTTCTAAGAGGAGTAGGATTGGATTTATCCCTGTAGTAATTGAATGAATTGAGTTGTCAACATGAAAGCGTAAGAACTCAACGGGATTCCCTTCTTTGTTTGTTTGATTCAAAGGAGAAGGGCCCGTTGAGTTCTTAAGAATCGTAATATTTTTTTCGTCTAAATGATAAAATGGATTTCTTTTTCTTTTCAAAAACTCCATTTTTCTAATCATGTTTTTGGAAAAATCACCTCATTGATTTATTTAGACCACCTCTGTTTTTTTATGGTAGTATCTATCGGTACTTTCAAATATTAGTGTATTTTTCTCTCTACTTGGGAATAGTTGTTTTTTCCTTTTAAGAAGTAGTAGAGTATTTTTTGACCTTCCTTGATGATATCTCATATCTCAAGATCTTCTCCTATGATGAACTCTTGCATTTTTGCTTTCCACCAGCCATAATATTTTCCATTGAAGCATGGTAGTCTTGTTGTTGACTGGCCTTCTTTAATTCCAGGAGGGGCAACCATATTTCAAGGTGTTAGCCTTTATTGAAAGATCTAGCTCTGATACCAATTATTAGTTTGCTACGACTTATGCACTTGAAGATCCGGGTTATTTTAGCTATGCAACAAGGTAAAGTGTGGAATAGTAAATTTATACAAATATTTTCACGTAGAAAACTCCTTCCTCAAGGGAGAGAAAAGCCATGACCTACCTCTTGTAGGAATTCCCCAAACTCTCCACTAAAAGTGATCAACTTTTAAAGTTACAACTACTTGTACACCTAAGGAACTTACTCTACTGCCTCTACCCTAATCCTCAACAATTCTCTCAATTGTTGGTGCTCTCTCCAACTCTCTTCAATGACTCTACCTAGTAAAAAAGTCTCTTATAATGTAAAATATTACCTACTATAATCACTGTGAATGCAATCAAGATACAGTTTCGGAACCATAAGATTTTACCTATTACAACTCAAGAACAGTATAGATAAAACTTGATAGGAATAGATTCTCTTGTTGTCGTAGTTGGTTCCTCTTCTAGACTCTTTGTGTAGGTTATGCTCTCACTCTGTTATCTCTCTATATAGTTGTGGTTAAGCTCCAAAGATTCATGTCGTGCTATATTTTTAGGAGTAAAATAGCCGCTTGTAGTTATCCCAATCCAACCAAGACTTCGCCAAACTAATTTGCTCGAAACCAATCCTTATTTGACTTGGATTTGAACTTCACGGGTATATGGCCAACTTCTCCTAATCCCAAGCTAATTCCATGTATTCAATTAATGGTAATATTTTCATATCTTGAACTCTAGTTCCTTGTAGAATTGGATTAGGTCTTAATACCAATTCTCCAAGTCTGCGTAAAATAGCTTCTTCAATCAGTCTCCATTCCTTTAGGACCAGTTCTTCTCAGCAGTTCCTCTTCAGTGTTGCTTGCTTTACCAGTTCCTTTTGGAGATAAGTAAAGACTTGGTTCTTGTACATCTTTGTCCTTCTTCCTTATATATTGATTTCACTTGTACATAGTTTGTCAATGATCAGAACTTCAAAAGTTCTTGAACTATTGTTTAGATCACAGCATCTGAACAAGTGTATAACTCAATAGGATTGTTTTTTAACCATAACCCTAGAATCTTTAATCTCATCAAATCCTGCTCATTTTCTTTACTTGCTTCTCCATCAGTAGCGTCAATAACATTGCAACTAAAAAGGGAAATGATCAAGAACTTTGGAATCAAAAGGTTGCACGTAGGACAAATGCTACACCCTCCGAATCAAAATAAGTGTCCACTTAGTCTTTAGCATATCCCTTAAGAAAATATTAACTCTAAAAAAGTAAGTATTTTGACTTAATTAAAATGTTCATATTACTATTAACGTGGCACATTGAGATCTGGTCACTTAGCACTTAATAAGAACAAATTTAAAAAATAAAGTAAATTTTTTCTTGAGTATGTAAGTGAACACTTATTTTGAACCCAAATAAAAAAGCTTAGAAACTTAGGAGCCATTTGGACATGATTTCATCTCATGAGATGAAATCATGAAATGAAATCACGAGATGAAATCATGTTTGGACATGCAATTTGGATTTCTTAAGTTGCAGTTCTTTTTTATAAACATAAAAACCTCACAAGTTGTGAAAACCATCAAAAAAATTTCAATTCTCATACAATCTTACCAAATGAGTAAATCATAGTTCATAATAAAATTAATACGCTACTAGAAGGCCTTTCTAAAAAATACAACATCAATTGATCAAACTTTAGTTCAATAAAAAGGAAAATTTAGCATGAATAGTAATGTAACTACCTTTTTAATATAATCCTCCCACATGGTAAACATGATTGATAAATATATTTTACCAACTTGCAGATTAATATTTAATACAAATGATTGGTAAATATATCTACCAACTTATGGGTCTTTTTTACGAAATATAAACGTATGGGTCAAATTTTACATTTATATTTTTTGAAATCATGATTTCAAATCTCAAATCATGCCTTTTTGGATGATTTGAGATTTTATCTCATGAGATGAAATTAGAGATGAAATCGCATGTCCAAACGCTGATTTCATCTTATGATTGCATGTCCAAACGCCTACTTATTAGGAGTCGAAGGGAGTATTATTAAGAGCCCGTTTGGATGGGCTTATGCCTATAAAGAGTCATTGTTTGCGAACATAAGCTAAAAATATAGTTGGGGTAGTCTAACTTATTTTTTTTGGCTTATAATTTCGTTTTAGGCATAAGTAAACGCTTTAGATAAACTAAGTCAAATGAATTATTTTTTTTTTGACTTTATTTTAAGACAAAATGATTTTAATTCTGGCCTTACCAAACACTCAAAAAAGCTGAAAATAGCTTATAAGCAACTTATAAGCCAATCCAAACGGGCTCTAACTGTATTTCTGTTAACAACATTGGAATTAACGGGAGCCCTTCTCATTGCAGTTAATTTTGTCACCTTTTTCAGTGGTCCACTCAATACCTGATTTGCTAAATCAAGTCTTTTCAGAAGACTTTTCCAAATATAGAAATCGGTATTGTATTTCTTGTACTCTCTCCGGTTAAAAATATTTGTCGTCCATACTAAAAATATTCGTCTTAAAATACTTGTCATTTAAAAAAAAAAAAAAAAAGATAAATTTAAGTAGTTTTTCCATTTTACGCTTTGTGTTAATTACAACATGGAGGGAGTACATTATTGATGAAGTCAGCATAAATATACAATAAGTATTTATTAAGGAGAGATGACTTAGCACAACATTTTAAGAGGGTAAAAATAGTTAAAATGCTTCCCTTATTAATGCTTTCTTAAGGAAGGTGTAAATGAAAAACATGAGAATTTTGAGAAGAGGGAGTACTACAAGAGAATATATATTTGTTGGTCCTTGTTTTGGAATTATTTATACAACTACTTTGGACTTGAACCCACAAAAGTGAGGAGCGGAGTGAAAGAAAAAGTTCTTCCAATGCAATGAGTTTTATAGGGACCTAACGCCAACAAGTTTTGGTAAATGATAGCAACAAAATTTTCAAAGGAGAAATTTCTTTTGAGTTTAGTCAATGGTAAGTTTTCAAAGGAGAAATTTCTTTTGAGTTTAGTCAATGGTAGTCCTAGCCTTAGAGGGGAGTAGAATAGCTTGCATTGCGAGGCTAGGAAGAGAAAAAATCTTGATCATGAAAAAAAAGAAAAGTCAAGCTGATTATTTTCACTCTTAATTCATACATCTATTGAATTGTTTAGTTTATAGCTTGCATGACAAAAAAAAAAAAAAAATTATAATAGCTTCCCTTTGTGGGGAAGTTTTAGAAAACCAATTACACAATTTGTCTAGTTTGGATTAGGATATTAATATTAATTACAATTAGTAAAGAAGATTATTTCCACGTTTCGGTAACCTAATATTTCAAAATAGTAGAATTAATAACCTAAGAAAATAATGGAGGTGACTTACTATAAAGGTTAAATTGCACCTACATAATAATAATTTTTTTACATTGCTATTGTTATTGTATATAAGATAGCCTTTTATAAATGTTTTGACGAGCCATTATATATGCATATTCTTCCAAATATAAAAAGGCAGCCTGGTGCACCAAGCTCCCACTAAATATATCAGTCTTACTAATTATCATAAATACAGCAAATTATAGTGTAACATATTCACACGATACCATAATTACAGTCAAACCTCACTATAACAGCATCCGCGTATAACAACACCTCTCTATTATAGTTAGGATTTTTTGGAACCAATTTTTTATATTATATTTTACTTCTCTATAACAGCATTTTACCTACAACAGCAACAACCAACTTAATAACAGTACGCTCTTTGTAAAATTACCTCCCATATAATAGCTATTTGTTTTTTTGTTTTTGGTAATATCATTATTAACCATCTTTATAGAAATAAAATATCTATGATTATCAATAATAAGTAGTATGTATTTTGATCAAATATCTAATTTGATACTTTAATATATTATATTTATGATAGGATATTACATATGAATACATATGTGGATTTGATGAAGAGATTATTGCACATGTCATTGGAGTGGAAGAACAAGAGAATACAGAAGCCGAAGACGACAATGAAAGTATTGACGAAGAACCTCAACCTATTGCTACTTGGATTGGGTTAGAAGATTCAACGGTTCAACTCTTAGATTCCCTTTAAGGGAAAGCAATTGGATACCTATTTGCTGAAAGTTTAGATGCAAATAATCGTAAATTCAAGCGTTATATCACCACTAAGAGATTGGATTCTACGAAACAAGCTATAATTATAAATTTCTCCCATCAATCTTGAAAGAATTTAATTTTCAAGTACTGTAGATTTAAAATGTGGGCCTTAGACGTAAAACTTTATACATTGATCAGTAATGAATTTATTGAAATTGTATTAACTTTCTTTAATATTAATTAGCGAAGCATTCATATCTTTGAGATTTAAAATTTAAATAATTTGTTATTTTTTTAAAACATTAAAAAATAAAAATAAAAATTGATTTTATGTCTTTTTTTTTTTTTTTTTTTTTTTTCTATAACAATCAATTATTATTTAAATGACATATGTTGTTATAGCCTTATAGGTGTATAAGAACAATTTTTTATAACAACTAAAATAATTTCGAATCCATCGATGTTGTTATAGAAAAGTTTGACTGTACAACTAATTATCTCATGGCTAATTGCTCAAGGTGGAGTACAAATATGCCTAACTTGAAAAGTTTCACAAAAAGCATTCCGCTTGAAATTGTTTGATAAGGACATATATATATATACTGCACGTGCCCATTTAACAGAAAAACGCTTTGTAAGTTTCACACGTGAAATCTCAATCCCTTTTTCTTTTAACGGAAAAGGGTCAAAAATGCCCTTAAACTATCGAAAATAGATCACTTTTACCCTTTGTTACGTTTTGGTAGCAATTTTATCCCTACAGTTTAATTTTGGGACCAATATACCCTTACTACCAACAATCCTCCACACAAGCTGCCAATGTGGACAAAAAAATGACATGGCTGCCCACATGGAAAAAACATAGAATCAATTCCAGTAAATTGTGTTAAAATGGTAGATTTTCTCTTAAATGACCAATCAAATGAAATGATTTATAACCATGAGCAACCTAAACTGAACCAAGTTGAGTTGTGGATATAGCAGTAGCTGAATCCGTGCCACTCAAAGGTAAAATCACAGATTTTTCAAGATTAAAAGGCTCAAACTGAGGTTGGTTCAATTGAAAATTCAACAAAAGGTGCACTACTCCATAGAACTGGAATTCAAAAACCAATCTTGAAACTCAAAGCTTTTGGCTTTTGAGCCGAGATTTCCAATTTTTAAAACAGCAACCAAGATAGAGAAAATTTCTGGGTCTCTATCAATGAAAAGAGTAGCATCATGAAAACTTGAAATTTGGGAATTTATCGATTTTGAGCCTGATTGCTTTAAGGTCTGTTTGGTGGAGTCACGCCCGATTCCACGTGACCAGCACCCCGAAATAATATGGATTGAGAGGAGGAAGAACCCTAATTCAGGGTGAAGAAGAAAGAGATATATTGAAGAAGAAGAAGAAGAAGAAGAAGAAGAAGAAGTAAAATTGATATTATTGCGTGAATGGAAAAGAAGGATATATCATCCTTATATACACTGAGTAGTTTGTAACTACTTATCTAACTATGTGACTTTACTAACTAATTATACAACTAACTAACTACAGTCAAATGACTAATCTACCCTTTACACTTAAGTAACTTCACTGCTATATTTCTCAACATTTCCCCTCAAGCTAGGAAGTGCAAAAATGTTTTGAATTCCGAGCTTGGAACAAAGATAATGATGTTGAACTCTACTGAGCCCTGTTGTTAAAATTTCAGCTGGCTGTTCTTGTGTTGATATATACTTAGTATTCACTAAGCCTTGAGTAATCTTTTCCCTTATAAAGTGACAATCGATCTCAATGTTTAGTTCTTTCATGGTACACTGGATTTGCTGCAATCTATATTGCAGATTTGCTATCGGTGTAGATGCTAATAGGTTCCTTGACTTCAATTCCCGGCTCTTTCACAAGTCCTAGTAGCCATATGATTTCAGTAACTGTTGTTACAGCACCTCTGTATTCAGATTCTGCTAAGCTTCTGGATACAGTTGCTTGCTTTTTTGACTTCCAAGACATTAATGAATCTCCAAATTTAACTAAGTTATTTGATATAGATTTCCTTGAATGAGGGCATGATGCCCAATCAGCATCACGGTATGCAGAAATGATTGTGTTTGGTTTGCTAGATAGCAGAACACCCTGTCCAGGCTGGTTCTTAATATTCTTTACAATCCTTAAAGCAGCCTCCATGTGTGATGCTTTTGGTTGTTATAAAAACTGACTCAAGGTTTGTACTCCAAATGCTATATCTGGTCTTGTCATGGTAAGATAAAGTAATTTGCCAATGATTCTTTGATAGGCTCCTTGATCAGTTAGAGGATCATGTACCTTACAAGATTTATTTGTATTGATGTGATCATCCTTGTCCTTACCGGTCTCAGTTGCATTAATGTGATCATCATACTATTTTGTGGTCAACTTGCAGTTGGTATCTATTGGAGTAATTGCTGGTTTTGCACCACTCAATCCAGCTTCAGAAATTAGCTCACGTGTATACTTCCTCTGACGCATCAATATTCCTTGCTCAGATCTTGCAAATTCAATTCCTAAGAAGTATTTGAGTTCCCCTAGATCCTTCATCATAAATGCTTATTGTAGGTCCTTTTTGGTTACTTTAATAACAGTCAGAGAATTACCAGTGATGAGCATATCATCAACATATATTAGGACAATAATCATGCCTTTAACAATTTTTTTGATGAACAAAGAGTGATCCAGTTCACTTTGTTTGAACTGAAATTTCAATAGTGCTTCACACAACTTTGCATTCCACTGTCTTGGTGCTTGCTTGAGCCCATATAAAGATTTAATGAGCCTGCATACATGATTCCCCCCTTGACTCTTAAATCCTAGTGGAAGGTCCATGTAGATTTCATTATAAAGATCACCTTGAAGAAAAAACATTATACACATCCATTTGGTGTATATGCCACTGTTTTTGAGCAGCTAATGCAAGCACAGTTCTCACAGTTTCATTTTTTACAACTGGTGAGAATGTTTCTTAGTAATATATACCTTCTTGTTGGTTGTACCCTTTTGCAACTAGTCTTGCTTTAAACCTCTCAATTTCTCCAGTAGACTTGTACTTTATCTTGTATATCCACTTACATCCAATTGGTTTTTTCCCTTCTGGCAGTGGTACAACTTTCCAGGTGTTGTTTTCTAAAGCTTCAATCTCATTTTGCATTGCCTCTTTCCATCTTAGATCTGTTGATGGTTCAAAAAATGTCTTAGGCTCACTGACAGCAGACATATTTTCCAAGTAGGCTTGATACTTAGGTGTTAACCTCTCATATGACAAGTATTTGGAAACTGCATATGGGATTTCTTGAATATTCAAGGAAACTAATCCTTCATCCATATTGGTGGTTTTCTTGCTCTACTTGTCCTTCCATGATCATGATCATTATGTTAATCTAGTTGAATAGTAGGATTGACAATGTTGATAGGTGGATCTGCAGCAAGTTGATTATTTGGAATTGCTGGTCCAACCTGTATGTCTTGGACTTTTTGATTTTCTGCTTCAAGTTACACATTTTGCTCCACCTCTTGTTGTCCTTCTATGTTGGCAATGTGCATGTCTGCTTCAGCAACCTCATCAGTGTGCATACTAAGTGAGTGTTGCACACTTGTTTGTGACTCAGATTCTTTAATCAACTGTACTTGTCAACCATCCGTATCCATTTGGACACTTGTGACAGGAAATATAGGTGTGTAGCTTTGGTTTTGCATTCTGAATGGAAACAAATCTTCTTTGAATATTACATCTCTGTTGACAAAAAAACATGTGATTAGTAATATCATATAGAAGATGGCCTTTCTGAATCTCAGCAGATCCCATAAGAATAGCTGGTTTTGATCTTGGCTTTAACTTATCCTGTTCTTGAACAGTTTTTGCATAAAATAAGCAACTTATCACCCTTAGGTGAGACATGGATGGCTTTCTATTATAAAGTTTCTCATAGGGTGTTTTGTTGCTAATTACAGTACTTGGCAGCCTGTTGATTATATAGACAGCTGCTGGTACACAGATACCACAGAATTTTATTGGAATGTTTGCCTGAAATCTAGTGGCTCTTGTAACTTCAAGTATATGTCTGTGTTTCCTCTCAGCAACTCCATTTTGCTGAGGGAAATATGCACAAGATCTTTGATGAATAATGCCTAAAGTTTTAAACAAATTGTTGCATATTGAATTCACAAACTCAGTACCATTGTTAGTTTTGACTATCTTAACTATCTTGTCAAATTGAGTCTTAACATAGGTCAAAAACTGCTGAATAATAATACATGTGTCAGACTTCAATCTAAGTAAAAATATCCAGGTCATTCTAGAGAAATCATCAACTACAGTTAAAAAATACTTATAACCATCATACGTAGGAACTTTGTAAGCCCCCCATAGATCCATGTGTACCAATTCAAAAGCAATAGAACTCTTTATGCTACTAACAAGAAAATTCAATCTTATTTGCTTGGCACAAGGACAAATATTACATTTGTTCAGAATTTCATGTATAGTATCAGTACTAACTTGCAGTATTTTCTTAAGAACAGTAGAGGACACGTGTCCATATCTTTTATGCCACAGACTTATATCTGATTTTGAAATGGAAATTGATGCAGAATTGAAATTGTTTGCTACTAGAGAACAAATATGAGCTTGATGACTTGGCAATATGTATAATCCTCCTTCTTGTCTACCAATCCCCTTAACCTTCCCAGTGTAGAGATCCTGAAAAACAAAGAAGTCAGGAAAGAAGGAAGCTGAGCAATTCAACTCCTTAGTCAGTTTTGCTATAGACAGCAAATTGAATTTGAGTTGTCGCAAATAAAACACATTAGTGATGGTGCTAGATTCTATTAATTTACTTGCTCCTATGTAAGTAACTAGTGATATGTCACCATTTGGCAGAAAACCCCTTTTAAAAATCTCAGATTTGTTTATTGAACTTTTATCCAACAGATTTATATCAGATACTATATGGTTAGTGGCCCCAGTGTCCACTATGCATTCTTTGTTGGATTCAATAGCTACTAGAGCAGTAGTGATTACCAATTCATTGTCATTTTCAGTAGCTACTGACTTATTAATGGTACCTGTTGTATTAGCAAACTGAGCAGATTCTGATGAGTTGTTTAGCAGTTGTAGCACATGTTGATACTGATCCTTGGTGAGGGTGTTGCAGGCCTCTAGTTGACTCTTTTAAATCTGACTTAGTTGATTCATGCTTGAACCTATTCCCTTTCCTAAGCCTTGAGCATATACCTGATTCTCAACCCCTTGCACTTGACCATGTACCATGTGATTTCCATAAGTGGAATTCTCAGAACAAACATTATATGCAGTACTGTTACTCCCATTATATCCAGTATTACTGCCACCATTATATCCAGTATGTCCACCATTGTAACCAGTGTTTGATCCTATCTTTTTCTTGAATTTGAAATCTGTAGGATACCCTACAAGGTTGTAACAAGTTTCTTTGGTATGTCCTTTCAACTTGCAAAATTCACACTGTAAGTTGTAGTTCTTCTTGAACTTTGGATTGCCTCCATTGAGTACAAAGTTGTATCCACCGACCCTTGTACCCGACTTCCTTTGTGCAGAGCACCATCATAGAAGTTTTGTCCAATAGCAGGATTTGCACCCAAGATGCCACAGTTAGAAGTCACTGATTTCTGTCTTTCATCTCTTACAACCATAGAATAGGCTTGATTAATTGATGGTAAGGGGTTCATTAACAATATTTGGCTCCTAGCTTGCATGTAGGATTCATTTAACCCCATTAGGAACTGAAACAATTCAATTTCTGTAAGTGCAACACGTAGTCCTTTGACTTGGGACAATCACAAGCAGGGGCAGGGATGATTACTTCAAACTCCTCCCATAGAGTTTTCATCTTAGAAACATATGTAGAAACAGATGCTGTGCCCCGACTAAATGTGGCAATTTCTTTGTGTAAATTATATGATCTTGAACCATGTATTTTAGTAAACCTTTCATGGAGTTCATCCCAGACTGTTTGTGCACATGTTGCATACACAATACCGCCAAGAATGCTACTAGAAACAGCATTCATCACCCAAGAAAGTATAATTGCGTTTACCCTCTCCCATCTATCCCCAAAGACACATGAAATTTTTCTTTAGCACAAGATCCATCTACAATTCCTAACTTGTTACAGCCTAACAAAGCAATTTTCATAGAATTGTATCAGATACCGTAATTTTTTATACCTGTTAACTGAAAAGAAATGATCTGTATGCCACTAACATCAACTGCGGAGAGGAACAATGTATGATTATAATCAATTTCATTAGTTGCACCAATCATTGAACTCGATCCATTCCCTTGATTCTCAGTCAGACCACCATTCATCTTTCCAGTCATTCTCAATCAAGATTTGCAGAATTAGGAACGAGAAAAAAAAAATTAAGAACTGAACTCGAACTCGAGTAACTTTTCAATTAATAGAGTTTGTGCAGAATATAATTGAACCATGATTAGCTAGGATTTTTTTTTTTTTGGTGAAGTAATTAAAATGTATTAGAATGGCATCAAGAAGATGCAGAGGTTACAACTAAGCATAGAGCTGCTTCAAACAAGAATTAACATGAAGCTAGCTGAGCAAAAATCTGTAAACCAGTCAAAAGATCCAAAAAGATATCCCCTAAGACCCTACTGTGCTAGAGTTAGGGAGCTAACAAAATCCAAAAAATTATCCACACTGTTTACAGGGGAGAAAAAGTGCCAACTGAAAAGAGTAACTAAACATCTAGCCTTAATGATACTTATGGAAGTTGATATTCCATCAAAACATCTGCAGTTTCTCTCTCTCCAAATACTCCAAAAGATTGCTGCTGGGATCATCCTCCAGATCCTTTTGATGGTCTTGTCAACTCTCCAGCATATCCAGCTAACATAAGCATCTTTGATGGAAAAGGGCATCACCCATTGGAGGCCAAACAAAGAGAAGAAGAAATACCATATGTTAGCTGTTATGGGGCAATGCAAAAAAAGATGATTGACACTCTCATTGTCTTGTTTGCAGAAAAAACATCTATTGATGAGAATGATGCCCCTTTTCCTGAGATTGTCTTGAGTAAGGCAAGCCTTATGAAGGGCTGTCCATGTAAAACAGGAGACCCTAAGAGGTTTTCTTGTCCTCCAAATATGTTTCCAGGGAAAATCTTCAAGGATGCCATTCTGGGCACACCCAAACTTGTAGCTTTCTTTCACAGTGTAGACCCCTTGCTTGGTGCTGCCCCAAAGTAATCTATCTAAGATTTGTGCATCTAAGTTGCATTCTTCAAGTGTCTGTAGTAGAAGAAGAAGTTCATTAATTTCCCAATCATTCAGGTTCCTTCTGAAGATTGGGCTCCAAGCATTGTCAACTCTGTATTGTGCAACTGTTGCTTCCTTGTTGGTAGCTATCTGGAACAGCCTAGGAAAGGATTCCTTCAGAGTAGTGTTCCCAATCCATTTGTCTAACCAGAATCTTATCTTGCTTCCATTACCAGCTTTGAAAAAGACTTTCTGGAAAAAATCATCATGAAAACTGCTAATGTGTTTCCAGACTCCTACACCATGAGGTTCTGTACTCTTCTTTGGGCTCCAATGGTCATGAGATCCATGCTTTGCTTTGATGATGTCCCTCCAATACCCTGTCTCATTCTGCCCATATCTCCAAAGCCACTTCATAAGCAAACTTTTGCTATGCAGCTTTAGGTTTCTAATTCCCAACCCCCCTTGAGCCTTGGGTAGAATAACTTTCTGCCATTTCACCAGAGAGAACTTATGAGTTTGGCTGTTACCTTCCCACAAGAATTTTCTCCTTAACCTGTCTATTTGCTTCAGGACTGAACCTGGCAAAGGAAATAAAGACATAAAATATGTGGGAATACTATCCAATACACTATTGATTAGAGTGAGTCTGCGCCCCATAGATAGGTACTGTAGTTGCCATGTAGCTAGTCGCTTCTCCATCTTTTCAATTACTCCATTCCAAATCCCAGTGGATTTGAAGTTAGCACCTAATGGTAGGCCCAGATAAGCGGTGGGAAAGGAGCCTACGTTGCAACTTAGAATATCAGCTAGTTCCTCTAGATTGGGAACCTCATTAACAGGATAAATAATGCTCTTGAGCATGTTGATGTGCAGACCAGAAATGGATTCAAAGACCATAAGAGTAATGTTGAGGTTGTGAATTTGTTGACTGTCTGCTCCACAAAAAATCAAGGTGTCATCTGCATAAAGTAGATGAGAAACATTGACTGTGGTAGCAGGGTCTCTACCCACCTGGAATCCTTGAATCCACTGTAGCTCTTTGGCCTTTGCTAGCATTTGAGAGAGTCCTCCATGGCCAAAATAAAGAGGAAAGGGGAGAGTGGGTCTCCCTGCCTTAGCCCTTTTTTTAGAAGAGAAAAAATCCAACAGGGCTCCTGTTTACTAATACTGAGAATTTCACTGTTGATATGCAAAAAAAGATCCACCTGATCCACCTATCTCCAAACCCCATTTGCTTCAAAATGTTGATCAAGTAAGCCCAATTTAGTTGATCAAAAGCCTTTTCTATGTCTAGTTTACATAGGATCCCAGATCCATGATTAGCTAGGATTATTAGCTCTACAGCTCTGATACCATGAAATAATATGGATTGAGAGGAGGAAGAACCCTAATTCAAGGTGAAGAAGAAAGAGAGATATTGAAGAAGAAGAAAAAGTAAAATTGATATTGTTGTGTGAATGGAAAAGAAGGATATATCATCCTTATATACACTGTATACACTGAGTAGTTTGTAACTACTTAACTAACTATGTGACTTTACTAACTAATTATACAATTAACTAACTCATAGTCAAATGACTAATCTACCCTTTACACTTAAGTAACTTCGCTGCTATATTTCTCAACACACCCGGCACACTACCCGACCCGAGCGAACCAAACCCATATGATGCAAACCGACAATATGCATGAAACAAGTACTAGAAGCCATTTGAGAATCAAATTTTAAAACCTTTTTTTAATATAAAATAGTACATGAAACCTTTCAAATAAATAATAAAACTGAAACAAAATAACAATCCTTTCATGTATGTTGTGTACACTCCTATTATTACAACTCGACATAACCAGTCTATGGAGCCTCTAAACCAAAGAATAATACTAAGAGCTTGGGACAATTCCCGGCTTAAAAAAACAAGAAACAACATGTTAGTCACCACGGGATAGAAGCGGTGTCCAACATATACCTTGGGAAGAGAGTCATCCTAGCCTTGTCCGATTATCACGTGCCACACCTCAACCGAAATATGAAAAATAGAGGGCCCCAAAAGAGGGCGAGTACACCGTCACAGTACTAGTAAGTATCATTGACTCTCTCCAACTCAAAGCTGGGACAAGATTTTATTGGGAAATCAATGCAAGTATCACTAATAGAAAACATTTATATCAAGTCACAATTTCAATATTTGAAATTGAAAGTCACGTGTAAGCTCTATTTCACATCAACCTAAAAAACATTAAATAATGAATACACGAGAATCTTCTCAAACCTGATTTAAATTAATTCAGTGAATCATTTGAAATCACTTTTGGCTCCTTAGGCCTAAATGTAATCAAATCCTTTATTACCTTTCACCGGGAGCACTATACCAACACCGACACAAGATCCAAGGTCAACTAGGTGATCAACCTAGCGGCAAGTATCGTACACC
Source organism: Lycium ferocissimum (assembly GCF_029784015.1). Lineage (NCBI taxonomy): Eukaryota > Viridiplantae > Streptophyta > Magnoliopsida > Solanales > Solanaceae > Lycium > Lycium ferocissimum. Next base: position 687,145 of record NC_081343.1, on the reverse strand, counting down.
GTACTTGCTTAGGTCGTCTCATCGTAGTGTCGTACGAATTGACTCAGTCATGCTATTATAGCACAACACTACCCTCTCATGGGGGCACTCTGCGTAGCGCTTTACCATTAGGTAGAGCCCATGCCTACACCGGCAAGTGTAGTTTCATGGCGACAATCAGAATGTATCTGAAACCAATCTCGGTGATCACAAGTAACTCCCAAAATATTTGGTATTTAGATAGAGATTCATAGCATATTAGCTCGAAAAGATCTTTTTTCTTTTTACATCAAATCATGGCATTCATAGCCAATCCAACTCATTTTGAACATAATCAAATGTAAACCTTTTCTCAAATATACTAAAATAAAATTATCAAATGAGAATTTAAAATACTTAGTATTCAACAAGTGTTATTTTCAATCCATTTAGTTCTTAAAAGTATAAATACCAATGAATATAATTTATTCAAAAGAAATAGCACTTTCGACACAATACTTTATTTAAGACAAATTTAAAATCTTTACTTAAATTCCTTTCCATTCCTTTAGCATTAATGCAAGCCTTCATAAACTAATGAGATTTTACTTCTGCCACTTCAACAATTAGCTTCATCGCTATATTTCCATGTCAATTTATTGTTTATAAATCAATGGTACTTTATATGCAATATAATTATAAAATATGGAGAGACTCGCACTCGCTGTCCCCGACAAGCACGGACTCACATTTATACATAATTCATTTGTAAACATGTAGACCAAACACCACAAGAAGAGCAAGTCTTAACTTACCTCAACTTCAAGCTCCAAGATATTACTACGACGTTCCAAATTGGTTAAAATGCTCAAACATCACCAACAGTCGATATCTACATTTAGATAAATCAAACACATCAAAACATCTCTGTCAATTTTCATTTACATCTCACAAGTTACCGACAAGCTTTCAACAATCTCAAATCGCCCATTCAGTTGACTTTTATCCTTAATCAGTTTCATTCTAAGCATGTAACATGCATTTGGGATCATTAAGATACTACATCAATTACCCACTACCAACAAGTCACTATTCATCATCCTACTAACTACTCAATCTCCTTCACAAAACCCACTTTTAGGGTTCATCCAATACCTTAATTATATCATGATTTTTGCTCCAAAACGTCTTCTTTGTACTCATTTATACGCAATATAGAAAGATTGAATAGTAAAATTACCTCTTGATAAACTCCATTTTTAGATATCCCCGAAGGCAAGAGTAACATCGCTTTGAAGGCAAGAGTAACATATCCCCGAAGGCAACAGTAATGTAGCCCCGAAGGCAAGAGTAATATAGCCCCGAAGGCAAGAGTAGCATAGCCTTGAAAGAAAGACTAATATAGCCTCGAAGGCAAATACTCTAATATGCATATATTTTCTATCTCAACAGCCAATCACAATAATGTATAGACTGAGATGTACTCCCGACAAGGGACACACAATGATATGCTATTAGTGATATACTAATGCTTGAATAAAGATTTGAGTTATTCTTTCAATAAGCTTGTTCGGATCCTCTCCGAAACTAGAATCATGCCAAGAAAAGAAAGGGAATATCCTTTACATACCTTATAACGATCTATCCATTAACCACATTGAACTCAACTCATCACACCTTAATCTACAGCAACAATAATGACGCTATTGTTAAGCTACGAAAGACTCAAATGTCGTACAACAAACGATAAGATTATTCTATATTAAAACTAGCAGCATCTCCCCTGATTTCATTACATTCCCACATCCTATATTGCAGCAACAACCAGTACCTAGATAGAATACAACCAGCACAAACCATATGTCTAGCGGCAAGCTTGGTTCATGTCTAGTAAGACTATATTTTCAAACCTGTTCTCCTTTCTTTTTTTCAATAACATGTCAATAATAACAACAACAATATACCCAGTTACTCCTACTGAATTTCAGCCATAATACAATAACAAAACGACCTCATAACAACCTAACAAGCTACAGCCACCTAGAACTGATTTTCAGGTTGTTTCTGCACAAGTTCTTACTCCCACAACATAGCTAAGAATCAAACAAGCTCAACCACAACATACTCAAGTTAATACTCACATGTTCCAGCCATACAACATCATAAGAATCACTCCAAAACAGTATGTAGCACCACAACAACCCAACTTGATTTCCAGCCCCCTACTTCACAAGTTCTTTACCAAATAGCTTAGCTAGGACTTAGACAAGCCTAAATACATGAAAAAGATAGGATTCCTTACCTACTTCAAGTTCTTGAAGGGAGACAAATGGCATCAACTTGCCTAGGAGGAGAATCAGTCTCCTTTACTTGGATTCTTCAAGTTTGGAGGTAATCTTTCAACTTGAATTGAAGAAAGGAAGAGAATTACTTAAGGGTTTAGGGCTGACTTGTGTAGATGGAGATTTCTTGGCTTCTCTTAGGCTCTCAAAATCAGAAAAATATGAATGGGAGAGGTGATATGGACAAGCCCCTTTATGGAGTCAGTTTTGGCCGACCTCTCTTTGTTTATTTGGAAAATTTGATGGTCTTTACTTTATAAGCAAGTAGGTGATGCACCTACTTGTTACCTATACTTGCTTAGTTAGAATTATACTTGCTAATTCTTAGCCATTTTAAACACGTATCTCGTCCTCGCTTTACGACACGTGTTAAATAGCTCAAGCAAGTAAGACGGGTAAGGAAACAACCCATTTTTATTTGTGCAAAATCCCATTTCTCCTCCAAGTCATATTCGCCTTAACTCATTTATTATTTCAAAGATGATCTCGTTTCCAAGCCTACGTCAACTAACTCATGACGTAACTTAGCGTGCGAAATTATGGGAAGCAATAGTACCTTGACTAGGTGAATTAAGATTATCATTCCATGTCACTTAAAATATTTATTTCTCATGTATCGCAAGGATTCAATCAACCCTAGTTTTAACAACTCTACACACACATAAGAACTCCTTAGAAAATTTTCTTGTCGCTTGAAATTGCAAAATTAGGCAAATCAACTACACAAATTTAACATTGTCATACAAAGATAATTGTATTCATGTGAAAATCCATATTACTTCTGTAACCCACAAACTTACCTTTCTCCTAAACTTTCTGCTTTAGTACATGGTCCATTTGCCCATTTGGGTCTACGTATATCATTTCCACATGCCTTTGCATGTATAACTGAATATTGATTGTTCCCAAGCATCACTTCCGTCACATAACAAGAACCCGAGGTTTCCATATTTATCCTTTACTCATGACTTCAATGCACATAGCTTGTGGTCATCCATTTCATTCTATTTCTTCACGTACCTAAGATTGTTTGCTCTCGTCTTGTTTTCCCTTTTTTTTTTTTTTTTTTAATTTTCATTACTGAAACTTGCTTGTTACATGCTTATCACTTTTCCATCCACATCTCATTCTCAAATGGCATAACGTACTTACCACGAACTCGGCTCTCATTTCCTTATCATCTAGGTACTTGTCATTTTCTCCATGGTCTCGTCAAAGACAATTTGAGGTACAACCTTCTTATTCCTCTTAGGACTAATGTAACCCTCTTCGACATACCTTAATTTATTCTCACTAATGGTGGTCGTCACAATGACTACCCTCTTAGGACTAATGTAACCCTCTTCTACATACCTCAATTTATTCTCACGAATGGTGGTGGTCACAATGACTACCCATTCTAATATCTTGACAGGCAATTTGAATCGTAATTCAAGGCCTTATCCTATAGCGTTGTCCTTATTCACATCTTTTACTACAATTTTTCGCAATTCTCAATATCATTTTGATAATACTAGCTGCCATCATTACGTCAGGTAATCAATACGGGTAGATAACCGTCATCATTACCTCATCTTCGTTTCCATGAATTCTCAGTATTTCATTTCTGATTCTCATTTATCGCAACCTTACTCCTGATTGTATCATTTCACCCAATTCTAGACCATAATAAATCGTCCCATTTTTTTTATTGAACAATATGACACTTCGTGGCTACTTCCCAAGAAGCTAGTGTCACTTCTTGAACTTTGAATTTCGTGTCGTTAGCTCTGTGCCACCCTGTCAGGTAATCAATACGGGTAGATAATCGCGTCTCTCACCTCAGGAACGAACACACGACCTTGAGTGAGAAGAAAAGTGAAACACCCTAAATGTCCCTTTAGCCTCCCCGATATAAGTGTGGTCGGCAACACACCGATAAGAGAGACTTTACTTGACACAGCCCCATAGACACCCTAGGACTCGACTTATAACCTAGTGCTCTGATACCAAGTTGTCACGCTCCGATTCCACGTAACCGGCACCTGGCACACTAGCCGACCCGAGCAAACCAAACCCATATGATGCACCCTGACAATATGCATGAAACAAGTACAGAAGCCATTTGATAATCAAATAAATTTTTAAATCAAATTTTGAAACCTTTTTTAATATAAAATAGTGCATGGAACCTTTCACATAAATAATAAAACTGAAACAAAATAACAATCCTTTCATGTATGTTGTGTGCATTCCCATTATTACAACCCGGCATAATCTGTCTATGGAGCCTCTAAATCAAAGAATAATACTAAGCACTTGGGACAATTCCCAACTTACAGAAAACAAAAAATAACATGTTAGTCACCACGGGATAGAAGTGGTGCTCAACATATACCTTGGGAAGAGAGTCATCCTAGCCTTGTCCGATTATCACGTGCCACACCTCAACCTGAAATATGAAAAATAGAGGGGCCCAAAAGAGGGTTGAGTACACCATCACAATACCCATAAGTGTCATTGACTCTCTTTAACTCAAAGCTGGGATAAGACTTTATTGGGATGCAAGTATCACAAATAGAAAACAATTATATCAAATCAAAATTTCAATATTTGAACTTAAAAGTCACGTGTAAACACCATTTCAAATCAACCTTAAATACATCAAATAATGAATACACGAGTTTCTTCTCAAACCTGATTTAAATTAATTCAATGAATTAATTGAAATCACTTCCGGCTTCTTAGGCCTAAATGTAATCAAATCCTTTATTTCCTTTCACCAGGAGTACTATATCAACACCGACACAAGATCCAATGTCAACTAGGTGATCAACCTAGCGGCAAGTATCATATACCCTACTTGCTCAAGTCGTCTCATCGTAGTGTCGTACAAATCGACTCAGCCATGCTATTATAGCACAATAGTACCCTCTCATGGAGGCACTCTGTCGTAGCATTTTACCATTAGCAGAGCCCACGCCTACACCGGCACGTGTAGTTTCATAGCGACAATCGGAATGTATCCGAAGCCAATCTCGGTGAACACAATTAACTCCCAAAACATTTGATATTCAAATATAGATTCATAGAATATTAGCGCGAAAATATCTATCTTCTTTTTATATCAAATCATGACATTCATAGCCAATCCAACTCATGACCATATTCAAATGTAAACCTTTTCTCAAATATACTGATAAATTTATCAAATGAGAATTTAAAAAAAAAAAGTATTCAACAAGTGTTATTTTCAATCCATTTAGTTCTAAAAACCATAAATACCGATGACTATACTTTATTCAAATGAAATAGCACTTTCGACACAATACCTTATTAAGACAAATTTAAAATCTTTCCTTAAATCCCTTTTCATTCCTTTAGCATTAATGAAAGCCTTCATAAACTTATGAGATTTTACTTCTACCACTTCAACAATTAGCTTCATGGCTAAATTTTCATGTCAATGTATTGTTTATAAATCAATGGTACTTTATATGCAATATAATTATAAAACATGGAGAGGCTCGCACTCACTTGCCCCGACAAGTACGGACTCACATTCATACATAATTCATTTGTAAACATGTAGAGAAAACACCTCAAGAAGGGTAAGTCTTAACTTACCTCAACTTCAAGCTCCAAGATACTACTATGATGCTCCAAATTGGTTAAAATGCTCAAATGTCGCCAAAAAGCCAATATCTACATTTAGATATCTCAAACACATCAAAACATGTCCAAACATATGTGTCAATTTTCATTTATGGCTCACAAGTTAGCCACAAGCTTTCAACAATCTCAAATCACCCATTCGGTTCACTTTTATCCTTAATCGGTTTCATTCTTTAAA
>NC_081343.1:637921-680913 GCF_029784015.1 Lycium ferocissimum | reverse complement strand
AAACCGAGGGGAATAAGAAGAAGAAGAAAAGAAGAGGCAAAAATGATGAAAACGGCGTAAGTAAAAAGAAAATTTGGCGCGTTTTTTTATTTCAATTTGGGTATTGTAGGGTTTATATGGGTTGGGTCAAAGTGTTAAAAACAAAACTTGGGGGCAAAGTGTAAAAAACAAAACTTGGGGTCAAAGTGTTAAAAATATAACTTTGGGGCAAGTCAAAACTCCCTAATCACTAATCCAAAGTTTATCACCCCTACTCAATAAAAAAAACTAGAGTTACCCCAACTCAATTTTGAGACTTTTTTGTCATCCTTAATTAAATGGCCCATAACTCTTTATAGATTGAGAGTTATGATCGTTTAAAGTTAGGCTTTGCGTGAATTTGTTCGATACTTTAGTCCGTAGTGTGGTTTCCAACTTGCTTTGGCCCTAGGGCTGTCCTAGACCCTAAATCACTTCCAATACACCTCATATACTTATCAACCTAACCATGTTATATCCTTCATATCATTAGCCCTCATTTTCACGCAAACTTTATTTAGTTAGCATACTAGAACTTCTTAATAGCCTTTAAACATTTCGATTTTTTGGGGGATGCTACAGCTGGTCTAAAGTGCAGTCCACCCACGTCAACGGTGACAATATTTTAACTTGAATCAATGGATTTTCTTGAAAAATCATAGGACAGAGGATAAGATCCAGCAAAAGGTGGATCCTTTTTGTGAATTCAGTAACACTGATAATCCAAAAATATTGTTCAATTTTTGGGGAATTCTTGGAATTAAATATAAAGACTCAAATTTTTCTAGGATATTTCTTGATTTGGGTTATTCAAGAATGGTCTTCAAAAAATTGAGTTCATAAAAAAATGTGGATTGGCTAAAAGAGGGTTTTTTTTTTCCACATGGGCAATCATGTCATTTTTTGTCCACGTTGACAGTGTTACACCCCGTACTTTTATACATTAAGTTTCCTCATGAGTTGGTTGCTATAGATTCAGAGAACGGAGTGACCTTTGAGGTCATATGGGATTAGAAATGTCTATCTTGATTGTATAAGAGTTTAAGATCATGTTTAGTAGGTATTAGAAGGTTCCGGGATCAAGCGAATCGAAGAAATTAAGTTTGTCTAAACTTTGGAAAAATTTGATAGAATTCTGGATAGGATTTTTGGTCCAACTTTGGGGGAGGTATATCTTCTAGAATATGAGGATTTATGGAATTCATAACCTATGTAATTTCAAGTTCAAAGAGTTTTCTTTCCAATGCAACTGACAGATCACATATCCGAGAAGTACGGTGCAAAGTATGGCCCGTACAAAAAAATGCAATTTCAAGTACAGACCGTATTTTCCTTGGTAGAAAGACAAATTCTCATATTGAGAATTACGGCCAAGAAATACAGACCATATTTAAAAATACGGTCCATACTTTTTGGCCGTATTTTTAAATCGGCAGCAGTTTTATATATATATGTATATATATATTTCATATACCCTTCATTTTGTCCATTTCCCCTGGCCTCCAACATTTTAGAAAACCCTTTCCAACACTAACTAATCAATTCCTAAGAAAAATTCAAGGATCAAAAGAGAAGATTAAGTGTTTAAAGGTTCTAAAGTGAGTATGGAAGCTTGTTGCTCCTCTTGGCAGTGGTTTTGGAGGATACTTCAAGGTGAAGCACTCTTGGAATTGAGGTGTTCTTGAGTTTTAAGGTGTGCTATAATGACTAAGGAGATTGGAATACTAGCTCGACAATTTCATTATGGGATTTTGGTTGACGAATTGAGGTATGTTAAGTCTAACTTTCTTTCTATTGGCATGATCCTTATGAACAGACTACTCCATAATGATTCCATTTTTAGTAGCTAGGGATGTTCCATGTTGATTCATGTTCTAGTAATGTTGTTCAGTACATCTTTCTTCAGATTCAGTATGATTTATAGAGTCACTTATTGATGAAAATGCTATCTCATAATGATGTTCGAAGGTGTAACGACCGTATGTCACTCCAACGGATTCAGGATGCACTTTTATCATATTCAATATATATATATATATACATGGGTATAGGGAAGGTGACGGCGTTATATATGCATGACCCCTATGCATGCATGCACAGTTTTTATACATATCATTGACCCACAGAGGCAGTTCAGACATACAGGTTGCATTCATTTCATCCTATGTAGTTTTATGTCTCTTTCATGTTACTTTCATGCCTTACATACTCAGTACTTTGTCCGAACAGACGTCTTTTTTCTAGGGGCGATGCCTTTCATGCGCACAGGTTCAGGTAGACAGGCTGACGATCTGCCCCTGTAGGTTGTTGTTCAGATGATATTGGAGCACTCCTCTTGTTTTGGAGTTGTTATTGTGTTTTTGGTACGTTATACTTTTGTATTAATACAGGTAGGCCCTGCCCTGACCTTATTATGTCATCTACTGAAGTAGAGACTTGTAAACAGTCATGGTATAGTTAGACGTTGTATGGCCCCCTCAACCTACATTTTTGTTGTATAGTATTTCATGATGGCCTTGTCGGCTTGCACAGTTTAGTCCAGCATAGTCATATAGTATGTCTTTTTGGGCTCATCCCCTATTCAGCATAATTCTCTTATGATTTAGCAGATTTCCATCTGATGACCCTCGAGTTCCACTCTTGTTTATGATTATGATATAGAAGTATGATTAGCGGTGCTCGGTAGGTAGGGCCTAGGTGCCCGTCATGGCCTTCCGATTTGGATTGTGACAAACTTGGTATCAGAGCAGTTGCGTCCTAGGGTTGTCTACAAGCCATGTCTAGCAGAGTCTTGTTTATGGTGTGTTGTACTTCACACTTATAAACAGGAGGCTGCAGGGCATTTAGGAAGGTTGTCCTTCTTTCTTATCTTAGATCATGCTTTAGAGCCATACCAACAGGATTTCTTTTCTAATAACATACAGTGATTTCAACGATGCCTGTGATGAGGAGAGCTTGACCGGCCCGAGAGAAGCTTAAAGGCTGCTACGGATGAAGGTACCAGCTGAGGTGCCACGATAGATGCGGCCGGGGTGAGTCCCGAGTGAGGCCCGACTTAGTGTACCGAGCCGCTTCTCTGCATTACATCCGTTTCTTGCAAGGAGATTTTGTCTTATTGGCGGTGTGTACCTTTGGTTCGGTAATCCGCACCAGAGTTTTGGACATGAGATATTTTACCTTGTATGTGTACAGGAGTATAAGTATGCATTCTTGACATTACGAGGGAATTAGAAGTGAAACGAATCGAATCGGAGCAAAACGGAGCAGTTCAGAAAAACTGCTGAAACCAGTCAGCGTCGACGGACCAAAGGACGAACGTCGACACGTCGACGAGCCGTCGTCTGGCACCGTCGATAGTGTTCTGCAATCAAGCATCTCAGGCGGTAGTTAGACGGGGCTTGTCGACGGACCGTCGACACGTCAACGATCGTCGACCGCGGATGCGGAACTTTCCCATCCCCGATTATAAATATAAGATCCCACGTTTTTATTTCATTATTCTCCCAAAAACAGATCCTACATCTCTCTAGAACTCTCCAAAACCCTCCCTCATTTCTCTACAACAAATCTATACCAAGAAACCAAGATCAAAAGAAAAGATTAAGAGATTCATGTACTAGGAAGCCTATTAGGGTTTGTGGAGAGTAAGAATTTCTTTGGTATTCAAGTGGGGGATTTCATTCTAATGGAGTAGATTGACTCAAGGCTTGTTCCTGGGTGATTAAGATGAGTTTTATGTTTATTTCATGTTATTAAGAATATTGAGGGGTTAAAAGACTTGGATTATGGAAGAAAGTGGAATATGAGCTTAAATATGGAAATAATGGTATGTTGGGTAGTAAGTTAATGTGAATCATGATTCTTAGTATGAGATGAATATAATCTCATTATAGATGATGCTAATGACGTTGAGGGAATGTTATGTGAGGAATAAATATGATGTTGTATTATAATTATGGTTATGGATATCCTTGAGAGGGAATCTTGAGAATTGAATAATGATTAACTTAACGAAGCTTATTGATTATGATATTGTGGATGTGTTGTTGATGTTTGGGAATTGTTATATCATATGGAGGAAGTTGCAGAAACAAAGGAAATGCTGCCCAATTTTTTTTAACTTTAGCTTAAGCTTAAGTATATTTCCGATTATCTAATCTTAGTATGAATTCCCTTGAAGGTAGAATCGCAAGCTTGAGAGGCACGCAATTAGATGATAGAGTTGAAGAGATACAAAGGTATGTGAGGCTAGTCCCTTCTTTTTCTAAGGCATGATTCCTATATATAAGGTGATTTTCTTATAATTTCCATGATCTTCTTACATTCCAAAAGATGACGATAAAGAGTATTGTTTCCCCGAGATAGAGATGAGATATGTTCCTTGATAATGATATGATGCTACTATGATATTAAAGATCATGACATGATTCCTTGATGTTATTCATTGTTGACACACCTCGCACCTTATAATGTTAGTTCCTTCAAGGTGTGGCGTGATGATCATGACTACTCCATAATGGAATCGGGGGTTCTCGACCTTACGTCACCTCAATAAAGTTGTAGCTTTTGCTTGAGTTCTTATGCATGCCTTACGATAAGCGTATAATGATGAGATTACACCGTGCCCGTTGAACATGACACCGCTAAGGCGGGCTGCTTGATTACACCGTGCCTCGTTGGCCGGACATAACACCGCTAAGGCGGGCTGCTTGATTACACCGTGCCTCGATGGCCGGACATGACACCGCTAAGGTGGGCTGCTTGATTAGACCGTGCCTCGTTGGCGGACGTGACGTGGATTACACCATGCCTAGAGGGCCGGACATGACACCACTAGTGGGCGGCGTGTGATAGTTACCCGGACGCGGGTTAACGATGATGGTATATTTGATATGCATAACATGTAGTTTCCATTAAAAGCTAAGCAAGTTATATCTTCGCCTTATGTTTCATCATTCCTTTATTATGTTGGTATTATTTATGCCTTACATACTCGGTACAACTTTTCGTGCGCGTCCTTTTCTTTTGGGCGTGTGTTCATGCCCACGGGTAGACGGGGAGACGGTGCGGACCGTAGGAGCTTATCTTATCGGCGGATTTACGGGAGCACTCCCTTTACTCGGAGGTGCTACTTATGGTCATATTATTTTGTGTATATATTTGGGTATGACGGGGTCCTGTCCCGTCCTTATGTCACAGTACTCTAGTAGAGGCTCATAGATATGGATACGTGGGAAGTCAACGTTGTATGGATATATCGGTGTGTATTTTGTATATTATTTTTTTGCCATGAGGGCCTGTGTTTATATATACATGTATATGTTTCCTTCGAGATGGTGTATGTTCAGGTTGGGTGTGATGACTAGCTTAATGAGTGGTACTTGGTAGTCAGCTCCGGGTACCCGTCATGGCCTCCCTAGTCGGATCGTGAGAAAAGTTGTATCAGAGCAGTTCTGTCCTAGGGTGTGTCTACGAGCCGTGTCCAGTAGAGTCTTGTTTATGGGTGTGAAGCGCGCCACACTTATAAACAAGAGGCTGCGGGGCATTTAGGAAAAAAATGACCGTTCTTCTTCTTATTAGATCGTGCTATAGAGCCATTGTTATAAGATTTTTTCCTCCCTAATTGTGCATTATGATTTCAGCGATGCCGGTAAAGAGAAAAGCCACGACCGCCCGCCCAGACGGGTAAGGCTACGACAGAAAGGCGGATGGAAAGGTAGCCGTCAACGAATGTAGAAGAAGGTGAATCTCAAAATGAGGCTTCATCCAACGCCTGTCACACCCCGCCTATTCTAGAAGAACAAAGAGGGGCTTCAGCTCTAGCTCTTATGCCTCCGGTTCCTTCCCGGATGCTTCGAGTCAACGAGATGGCCAAAGGGCCGTTCGGCTATTGACCCGGTTGGTTGTCGCTCGGGCTCGCGGCAAAGTACGGGTCCCGGTGATAGAGCCACTAGTACAAGGGCCCGTGATTTCATGAGTTTAAATTCCCCAGAATTTTTTGGGTTAAAGCCGGATGAAGACCCGCAAGGTTTCATAGATGAGATATTGAGGACGTTGAGGAGCATCCATGCCGCCAAATCTGTTGAGTTGGCATCTTATAGACTCCGGGATGTGGCGGTTTTTTGGTATAATAACCGAATATCTTCAAGAAAGGAAAATGCACCTCCCTCAGTTTGGCAGGAATTCGTAGATGCTTTCATCCGCCACTAGTTTCCACCCGAGGTTCGAAGGGCCCAAGCTGATAGGTTTCTAAATCTAAAGCAAGGGAATATGAGTGCCCGGGAGTATAGCCTCTACTTTAATTCATTGGCTAGGTATGCTTCGACTATGATGGCTGACATGGGAGATCGAGTGCACAGATTTGTGAGTGGCTTAGGGCCACATTTGTTCAAAGATTGCCTGACAGCTTCATTGCAAGAGGGGATGGCTATTTCCCATATTCAGGCCCATGCCCAGAATTTAGAAGAGCAGCAACAACCGCAAAGGGGTGAGCGCGATATTAATAGAGGGTAGAGTAAGAGGGCCAGATCTGCTAGTAGTGAGTATAGAGGGGGTCAGCAACAATATTCTAGGTACTCGGGCCAGTCCGCGACCAGTGCACCTCCTTTGTTTGCAGGTAGGATATTTGATCGCCCCATTCATTCAGGACAGAGTCAGAGCTCGAGAGCTTCGGGTTCCCAGTTTGGAGGTGATTATAGTCAGAGGAGATCACCGGTCCCACGATGTAGTCGATGCAGAAAGTTACATTCGGGCCCGTGTCGCCAAGGTTCGGATGCTTGTTATGTTTGTGGACGAGGTTGGGCATATGATGCGTGATTGTCCTCGAGGTACGGTAGAGGTGGGGTTCGACCCACGGGATCGACGACTAGTTCTTCCTCGTGTGCGCCCCATGGGGACGGACTCCCCCCCAATTCCGTGGGCCATGGTAAGGGCGGAGGGGAGCGTCCGGTTCGAGGTGGTACCCGGCCATGTTTATGCTTTAGCCGGATGCCAGGATCTTGAGTCCTCCCCGGATGTGGTTACAGGTATACTATCTATATTCTCCCATGACGTGTATGCATTGATTGATCCGGGCTCCACGTTGTCTTATATTACTCCTTATATTGCTAGCCGTATTGGGGTGAAACCCGAGCCAATTAAACCTTTTGAAGTATCTACTCCGGTTGGTGATCCAGTAATGGCGAGGCAAGTGTATAAAAATTATGTGATTGTGGTATGTGATCGTCAAACTACAGCTGATTTGATTGAACTAGAAATGTTATATTTTGATGTGATTATGGGCATGGATTGGTTGGCCTCTTGTTATGCTAATGTGGATTGTAGAACAAAGATAGTCCAATTCCAATTCCCGGGAGAACCCGTGCTTGAATGGAAAGGTAATACAGCGTCTCCCAGGGGTAGGTTTATTTCCTACCTTAAGGAAAGGAAGATGATCGCCAAAGGCTATATTTATCATCTAGTTCGAGTTCATGATACCGAAGCAAAGCCACCGACTTTTCAATCCGTCCCGATAGTGAATGAATTTCCGGATGTATTTTCAGATGAACTTCCAGGCCTTCCTCCGGAAAGAGAGATTGATTTTGCTATTGATGTGTTGTCGGACACCAAGCCTATATCTATTCCTCCTTACCGAATGGCTCCTACAGAGTTGAAAGAGCTAAAGGCGCAATTGAAAGATTTGCTTGAGAAAGGGTTTATCAGGCCCAGATAATCACCGTGGGGAGCACCCGTCCTATTCGTGAGAAAAAAAGATGATTCTCTACGGATGTACATTGATTATAGGTAGCTGAACAAGGTGACGATAAAGAATAAATATCCGCTTCCAAGAATCGATGATTTGTTTGACCAATTACAGGGTGCCAAATGGTTTTCTAAAATTGATCTAAGATCGGGGTAACACCAAGTGAGAGTTAGAGAAGAGGATATTCCCAAAACGGCTTTCAGGACAAGATATGGCCATTATGAATTTCGGGTGATATCATTTGGGTTGACTAATGCTCCGGCATCTGATGAATAATGTATTCAGGCCCTTTCTAGACCTATTTGTGATCATGTTCATTGATGATATTCTAGTATACTCTCGGTCAGAAACGGAGCATGCAGACCACTTGCGTATTGTCCTTGGAATTCTTCGGACTCGAGAATTGTATGCAAAATTTTCAAAATGCGAGTTTTGGCTAAATTTGTGACTTTTTTACGGGCTATATTATCTCGGTGATGGCATTCGAGTAAATGTTCAAAAGATTGAGGCTGTGAAGACTTGGCCGAGGCCTACAACGCCTACAGAAGTTCGTAGCTTTTACGGGATTGGCAGATTACTATAGAAGATTTATGGAAGGGTTTTCCTCTATTTCAGCACCATTAACAAAGCTAACTCATAAATCAGCAAAATTTCAATGGACCGATGCTTGTGAATGCAATTTCCAGGAATTGAAGGATAGATTAACTTCAGCCCCAGTCCTGACACTCCCAGAAAGGCCAGATGGTTATGTTGTGTATTGTGATGCCTCTGGTGTTGGGTTAGGCTATGTGTTGATGCAACACGGTAATGTCATTGCCTATGCTTCCCGGCAGTTGCGGAAACATGAGAAGAACTATCCGACCTATGATCTTGAATTGGCCGCGGTTATTCATGCGCTGAAAATGTGGAGACATTACTTATACGGCGTACATGTTGATATTTATACAGATCACAAGAGTCTCCAATATATTTTCAAACAGAAGAAGTTGAATCTTCGACAGAGGCGGTGGTTAGAATTATTAAAGGATTATGATGTGAGTATTTTATACCACCCCGGAAAGGTGAATGTAGTAGCCGATGCACTTAGCCGTAAATCAATGAGAAGTCTATGTGAGGTCCCTTCGGAGAATAAAGAATTAATCCGTGAGCTCTATCAGCTAGCTAGTCTCGGAGTTCGTCTAATTGATTCAGGCAATGCGAGAATTGGTATTCATAACCCAGCCATTTCGTCCTTAGATGTGGAGGTGAGAGAGCGCCAATATGAAGACCCTCAGTTGAGTCACTATAGAGATACATTTCCTGAGAAAGAGAAGTCGCCATTTGAAGTTTTTGCAGATGGAGTTCTTAGATACCGAAACAGGCTATGTGTTCCAAATGTTGCAGGGCTACGTCGTCGTATTCTAGAAGAAGCTCATTATTCTCGGTACTCCATTCACCTAGGAGCAACAAAGATGTATCACGACCTCAAATTAATGTATTGGTGGGATGGAATGAAGAAGGACATAGCAGAATTTGTAGCTCAATATTCAAATTGCCAACAAGTGAAAATTGAGCATCAAAAGCCAAGAGGATTGTTACAAGCTATGAAAATTCCAGCCTGGAAATGGAAAGCAATCAACATGGATTTCATTGTAGGTTTGCCTCGCTCCCGACACAAGTATGACTCCATATGGGTGATCGTGGACAGACTCACAAAATCAGCTCATTTCCTTCCAGTCAGAACCACATATTCGGCAGAAGATTATGCAAGGTTGTATTTTAAGGAGATCGTGCGACTCTATGGTTTCTCGATATCCATTATCACAGATAGAGGAGCACAATTTACAGCTAAATTCTGGAAGTCTTTCCAAGAAGGTTTGGGCACTCAGGTAAGGCTTAGCACAGCGTTTCATCCACGAACTGAGGGGTAAGCCGAATGCACTATTCAGACTTTGGAAGATATGTTATGGGCATGTGTGCTAGATTTCGGTGGTAGTTGGGATGACCACTTACCTCTTATTGAGTTCGCATACAACAACAGTTATCATTCCAGCATCCATATGGCTCTATATGAAGCTCTGTATGGAAGAAAGTGTAGATCCCCAATTGGATGGTTTGAAGTAGGAGAGATACAACTAATAGGTCCGAAGTTGATTCAACAAGCGTTGGAAAAGATTAAGGTTATCCGAGATCGATTATTGACAGCCCAAAGTCGCCACAAATCTTATGTGGACAACCGTCGGCGAGACTTGGAATTTCAAGTCAATGATTGGGTATTTATAAAAGTGTCACCGATGAAAGGTGTGATGAGGTTTGGCAAGAAGGAAAAACTTAGTCCCCGGTATATTGGGCCTTATAAAATTGTACATAAGGTGGGCCAAGTAGCTTATGAACTGGATTTACCTCCAGAGCTTGAATCAGTCCACCCAGTCTTTCATGTGTCAATGCTCTGCAAATGTGTTAGAGATCCAGCTAGAATCGTGCCAGTTAATGATATTTAAGTTACAGAAAAGTTGGCTTATGAAGAGGTGCCTATAGCCATATTAGATCGGCAAGTACGGAAGCTTAGAAATAAAGAAGTAGCCTCGGTTAAGGTCTTGTAGAGAAATAATAACCTAGAGAAAATGACTTGGGAAGCAGAAGAAAAGATGAAGTCAAAATATCCACAACTGTTTTCACCCCCGGAAGAAGTTCAAGATGAGACGCCATTATCGTAAGGTATGTAATGCTCCTGTTAATGCTTTTGGTCGGGTGTGGCCCTATTTTCTTACCATTGTGTGGTAGCCCTGTGAGGCGTTGTTATTGTGGGTTGTTGCGATGGGATGGTAGTGCCATATTACAGGGGAAACTCTGGCGAACATTTTCTAGAAACCGCGAGAATTTAACATTCGGGGACAAATATTTTTAAGGGGGGGTGGGGGGGAAGAATGTTACACCTTCCGTTTGTTGCAAGGAGATTTTGGCTTATTGGCGGTGTGTACCTTCGATTCGGTAATCTGCACCAGAGTTTTGGACATGAGATATTTTACCTTGTATGTGTACAGGAGTATAAGTATGCATTCTTGACATTACGAGGGAATTAGAAGTGAAACGAATCGAATTGGAGCAATTCAGAAAAACTGTTGAAACCAGTCAGCGTCGACGGCCCAATGGATGAACGTCGACACGTCGACGAGCTGTCGTCTGGCACCGTCGACAGTGTTCTGCAATCAGGCATCTCAGGCGGTAGTTAGACGGGGCATGTCGACGGACCGTCGACACGTCAACGATCGTCGACCCGCGGATCTGGAACTTTCCTGCCCTGTTTATAAATATAAGATCCCACGTTTTTATTTTATTATTCTCCCAAAAACAGATCCTTCCTCTCTCTAGAACTCTCCAAAACCCTCCCTCCATTTCTACAACAAATCTATACCAAGAAACCAAGATCAAAAGAAAAGATTAAGAGATTCATGTACTAGGAAGCCTATTAGGGTTTGTGGAGAGTAAGAATTTCTTTGGTATTCAAGTGGGGGATTTCATTCTAATGGAGTAGATTGACTCAAGGCTTGTTCCTAAGTGATTAAAGTGAGTTATATGTTTATTTCATATTATTAAGAATATTGAGGGGTTAAAAGACTTGGATTATGGAAGAAAGTGGAATATGAGCTTAAATATGGAAATAATGGTATGTTGGGTAGTAAGTTAATGTGAATCATGATTCTTAGTATGAGATGAATATAATCTCGTTATAGATGATGCTAATGACGTTGAGGGAATGTTATGTGAGGAATAAATATGATGTTGTATTATAATTATGGTTATGAATATCCTTGAGAGGGAATCTTGAGAATTGAATAATGATTAACTTAACGAAGCTTATTGATCATGATATTGTGGATGTGTTGTTGATGTTTGGGAATTGTTATATCATATGGAGGAAGTTGCAGAAACAAAGGAAATGCTGCCCAATTTTCGTTAACTTTAGCCTAAGCTTAAGTATATTTCCGATTATCTAATCTTAGTACGAATTCCCTTGAAGGTAGAATCGCAAGCTTGAGAGGCACGCAATTAGATGATAGAGTTGAAGAGATACAAAGGTATGTGAGGCTAGTCCCTTCTTTTCCAAATGCATGATTCTTATATATAAGGTGATTTCTTTCCGGTAATTTCCGTGATCTTCTTACATTCCAAAAGATGACAGCCAAAGAGTATTAACAATTTCCCACGAGATAGAGATGAGATATGTTCCTTGATAATGATATGATGCTATTATGATGCTAAAGATCATGACATGATTCCCTGATGCTATTCATTGTTGACACCCTTACCTTATAATGTTAGTTCCTTCAAGGTGAGGCGTGATGATCATGACTACTTCATAATAAAATCGGGGGTTCTCGACCTTACGTCACCTCAATAAAGTTGTAGCTTTTACTTGAGTTCTTATGCATGCCTTACGATAAGCGTATAATGATGAGATTACACCGTGCCTCGTTGGCCGAACATGACACCGCTAAGGCGGGCTGCTTGATTACACCGTGCCTCGTTGGCCGGACATGACACCGCTAAGGCGGGCTGCTTGATTATACCGTGCCTCGATGGCCGTACATGACACCGCTAAGGCGGGCTGCTTGATTACACCGTTCCTAGAGGGCCGAACATGACACCACTAGTGGGCGGTATGTGATAGTTACCCGGGCGCGGGTTAACGATGATGGTATATTTGATATGCATAACATGTAGTTTCCATTAAAAGCTAAGCAGGTTATATCTTCGCCTTATGTTTCATCATTCGTTTATTATGTTGGTATTATTCATGCCTTACATACTCAGTACGCTTTTCGTGCTGACGTCCTTTTATTTTGGACGATGTGTTCATGCCCACAGGTAGACAGGGAGACGGTGCAGAGCCATAGGAGCTTATCTTATCAGCGAATTTACAGGAGCACTCCACTACTCCGGAGGTGCTACTTATGGTCATATTATTTTGTGTATATATTTGGGTATGATGAGGTCCTGTCCCGTCCTTATGTCACAGTACTCTAGTACAGGCTCGTAGATACGAATACGTGGGTAGTCAACGTTGTATGGATATATCGGTGTATATTTTGTATATCATTTTGTAGCCATGAGGGCCTGTGTATATATATACATGTATATGTTTCCTTCGAGATGGTATATGTTCAGGTTGGGTATGATGACTAGCTTAATGAGTCTTTGCTCAGTATTCTACTCCGGGTACCCGTCATGCCCCCCCCCCCCCCCAGTCGGGTCGTGACACCTTCCGTCCCAGCGGATCCCAGAGGGCTGCAGCTACAGTACCTCCAGTTCCTCCATATGATGCATTAGGCCTGGAGATACGAGATGCTATTCAGTTATTGACTCAGTTAGTAACCGCTCAGGCCCAGCGTCAGGGTACGGGTACTGGTTATGTTGATAGGGCTGTTGGTGCTAGGGTTCGAGACTTCATTAAGTTGGACCCTCCAGTATTCTTTGGATCAAAACTAGATGAGGACCCACAGAATTTTATAGGTCAGATGTTGAGGACATTGAGAGTAATGCATGCTTCTGACACTGAGTCAGTAGAGTTAGCTTCCTACCATTTGTGAGATGTTGTTGTCCAGTGGTATGAGACCTAGGAGTTATCTAGAGGGGCTAATGCAACCCCAGCAATATGGCAAGAGTTCACAGAGGCCTTCCTTCGATATTATTTGCCAGCGAAGGCTCGACGGGCTCGAGTTGATAGGTTTCTAAATTTACGCTAGGGGAATATGAGTATTCGGGAGTACAGTCTTCTCTTTAACTCACTAGTCAGGTATGCTCCCACGATTGTAGCTGAGATGGAGGATCGGGTACATTTATTTGTGATTGGACTTGGGCTGCACTTAATTAATGATTGCATGACGGCCTCACTTTATGAGGGTATGGATATCTCTCATATTCAGGCATATGCTCAGGGTTTAGAGGAGAGGAAGCAGCAGCAGCGAGCCGATCGAGAGTGTGATAGGGGTTGGAACAAGAGAGCTAGATTTTCTAGGTCTTTTGGTAAGTACCGGGGTGGCCATAGGCAGTAGTTTCCTAGGCCTTTAGCCTATTCAGTGGCTCCTGTGGCTTCACAGTTTCAAGGACCGAGGTTTGATAGACCCACCTATTTTGGCTTAGGCCAGAGCTCCAGAGCTTCCAGCTCCCATGTTACACCCCGTATCTTAGAACTAAGGTTAGACTCGTATCGTTAGAGTTTTAGTGGAAAAACTGAAGGTTTGAACATTTTATGAAAATGGTTGACGATGTGCCTACTTCGGGCAGCCGTAACCCTTTGATTAGTTTGGAATTTGGGAAAGTACCGTCACATATTCAGCTAGTGCACCAGTTCAACGGTCCAAGTTTAGCAAGGAAAGTCAAAATTTCAGAGCAGCAGACTCATAGTCGCATGCTAGTGTGGGCTACAGAGTTCCTAATTACCCTACTTGCAACACCTATGGTAAGCCGTACCCAAGGGTGTGTCGTTCGGGCACAAATGTTTGCTTTAGGTGCGGTCAGCAGGGCCACTTCTTGAGGGATTATCCATCAGCAAGGCAGAATAATGGAGGTAACTAGCTCAGTCCATAAATTCAGCAGCTCCACGCAATTCTCAAGCCCATTAGGGGTGTGGTGCAGCAAAGTCCAGCAATACAGGCGGTGATCATAACCATCTATATGCTCTGGTAGGCCGTCAGGATACAAAGGCTCGTGGAGATGTTGTCACAGGTATGCTAACAGTCTTCACCTTCGATGTTTATGCTCTTATGGATCCAGGATCCACCCTATCTTATGTAACCCCATATATTGCTAAGAAATTTGGGATAGAACCTGAAAAATTGTGTGAACCGTTTGAAGTGTCCACTCCAGTTGGAGAATCAGTTATAGCTAGACGAATCTATAGGAGCTGTCCAGTCAAAATGTATCATCGCCTTACTGCAGCAGACTCCGTAGAATTAGAGATGGTAGATTTTGATGTAATCATGGGCATGGATTGGTTAGAGTCTTGTTATGCCATAGTGGGTTGTAGGACCAAGGTAGTAAGTTTTGAATTTCCCGGTGAACCAGTCTTAGAATGGAAGGGTGATGCAGTAGCACCTAAGGGTAGGTTTATTTCCTATCTTAAAGCTAGAAAGATGATCTCTAAAGGGTATATCTATCATCTAGTTCGAGTTAGGGATGTAGATGCTCAGACCCCCAATCTCCAGTCCGTACTAATTATAAATGAGTTCCCAGAAGTGTTCCCTGAGGATCTTCCTGGAGTCGCTCCTGATTGGGAGATTGACTTCAGAATTGATCTACTTCCCGGCACTAAACCAATATCTATTCCACCTTATAGAATGGCTCCAACAAACTTGAAGGAGCTAAAATTCCAATTGAAAGATCTTCTAGATAAGGTATTTATAAGGCCAAGTGTTTCACCTTGGGGCGCATCGGTCCTATTTGTTCGAAAGAAGGATGGGTCTCTACGTATGTGTATTGACTATCATCAGTTGAATAAAGTCACCATCAAGAACAAGTATCCTCTTCCCAGAATCGATGATTTATTCAATCAACTTCAGGGTGCCTAGTGTTATTCCAAGATTGAACTCAGATCAGGGTACCATCAGTTGAAAGTCACAAAGGTGGATATTCCTAAAATAGCTTTCAGGACTCGTTATGGACATTTTTGAATTTTTGGTGATGTCGTTTGGTTTGAAAAATGCACCAGCAGCTTTCATGGACCTTATGAAAATAGTCTTCAAGCCTTATCTTGATTTGTTCGTTATTGTGTTTATTGATGATATCCTGATTTATTCCTGTAGTAAGACTAACCATACAGAATATCTCAGAATCGTGTTGCAGACACTGCAGGATCGCAAGCTATATGCGAAATTTTCTAAGTGTGAATTCTTGTTGAAAACAGTTGCATTTTTAGACCATGTCATCTCAGGCGAAGACGTGAAAGTGGATTTTCGGAAAATAGAGGCAGTGAAGAATTGGTCTAGACCCACCTCAGTATCCTATATAAGAAGTTTCCTGGGTCTAGTAGGCTATTACAAGCATTTTGTAGAGGGATTTTCCTCTATCTCATCCCCTTTGACTAGACTGACTCAGAAGAAGGTCAAGTTTTAGTGGTCAGACACTTGCGAGGAAAGTTTTGAGGAATTGAAGAAGAGGTTGACTTCAGCTCCAGTCTTGGTGCTACCAGAGAGAATCGAAGGGTTCGTGATTTATTGTGATGCTTCAGGGGTTGGTCTTGGGTGTGTGTTAATGCAGCACGGTAAAGTTATAGCCTCTGCGTCCGGACAGCTTAAGCCCCACGAGAAGAATTATCCGACTCATGACTTTGAGTTAGCAGCCGTGGTATTTGCGCTAAAGATCTGGCGCCATTATTTGTATGGAGTGAATGTTAATATTTTCACATATCACAAGAGTCTTCAGTATATTTTCAAGCAAAGGCAAATGAATCTTAGATTGAGAAGATGGCTCGAATTGCTTAAGGATTACGACGTAGATATCCTCTATCATCCGGGGAAAGCAAATATTATAGCCGATGCTCTCAGTCGGTGTTCTATGGGAAGCTTAGCTCATGTTGAGACAGATAAGCAAACTATGATGATGGAAGTCCACCTCTTAGCAAGCCTAGGATTTCGACTTCTGGACTCCGAAGATGGTGGCATTGTTGTTCAGAACAGGGCTGAATCCTCCTTAGTAGCCGAAGTAAAGGAGAAGCAGTTTAGTGATCCCTACCTATTGCAGTTGAAGGTGGGATTCACAAACACAAGACTACAGCCTTTGAATAATGGCGAGATGATGGTACTTTGAGGTATAGAGGCAAACTATGCGTTCCAAACATAAATGGGCTCAAAGATCGGATTATGTCTGAAGCCCACAATTCCAGATATTTTATTCACCTAGGTTCCACAAAGATGTATCATGATCTTAAGGAGATTTATTGGTGGAATGATATGAAAAAGAACATAGCAGATTTTGTGGCTAAGTGTCCAAATTACCAGCAAGTGAAAGCCAAACACCAGAGGCCTGGTGGGTTGGCTCAGAACATAGACATTCCCGTCTGGAAATAGAAAATGATAAACATGGATTTCATAATAGGTTTACCTCTCTCTTTTTGAGAGCATGATTCGATTGGAGTAATTGTAGATCGACTTACCAAGTCAGCTCACTTCTTGCCAGTGAATACTACAGATTCAACAGAAGATTATACCAAGTTATATATTCAGGAAATCATCCGGTTGCATGGGACTCCTTTTGTCCATCATTTCAAAACGTCGTGCTCAGTGTACCGCAAACTTTTGGAAATCCTTTCAGAAAGGATTGGTCACAAGGGTGAGCCTCAACACAGCTTTTCATTCTCAGACGGATGGCCAAGAAGAGCGTACTATTCAGGCTCTTAAGGACATGTTGAGAGCATGTGTCCTAGATTTAAAGGTAATTGGTATGACCATTTGCCTCTCATTAAGTTTGCTTATAATAACAGTTACCACTCAAGTAATCGTTTGAGGCTTTGTATGGGCAGAGATGTAGGTCGCCAATTGGTTGGTTTGAGGTTGGTGATGCAGAGTTGTTAGGGCCAGACTTCGTTTATCAGGCCATGGAGAAAGTTAAGTTAATTCAAGAGCAGTTGAAAACAGCTCAGAGTCGCCAAAAGTCCTATTCGGACGTGCGACGTAGAGACTTAGAATTCAAAGCTGATGATTGGATGTTTCTGAAATTTTTACCTATGAAAGACGTTATGAGATTTTGGGAAGAATGGGAAGCTTAGTCCCCGCTATATTGGGCTATATAGAATCCTGCGAAGGATCAAACAAGTGGTTTATGAGTTAGAATTACCACAAGAGTTAGCTACTGTACACCCAGTGTTTCATGTGTCTATGTTGAAAAAATTCATGGGACACCCATCTCTTGTAGTTCCCACGAAGATTAAAGGGGTTAAAGATAGCCTGTCTTACGAAGAGATTCCAGTAGCTATTCTTGATCGTCAAATCCGCAAGTTGAGAACTAAAGAGATTGCCTCAGTGAAAGTACTATGGAGAAATCAAAAAGTTGAAGAGGCTACGTGGGAGGCTAAAGAGGATATGAAGTCCAGATATCCCCATCTCTTTGCAGAGCAAGTAGAAAATGTTGAAGGTAACTAACCTTTTCATTCAGATCCTTATAGTATAATCTCTATGTTTTTCAGTATCCAGTCAATCTAGTATTCAGTCAGTCCATCATTTAGGCAGCTCAGTAGACATTCAGTTCAGTAATCATGTATTCATTCAATTCAATAAACATATGTTCACGTCAGTTCAGTGATCACATGTCTTGGCCAATCAGTTTCATGTATATGAGTTACAGAGTAAACTCTGCCAAGCCTCCGTAGAGTCTCAAAATTAGCCGTGATTATAACCAAGACCATCATTTGAGGATGAATGATCCTAAGGGGGAGATAATGTTACACCCCGTATCTTAGAACTAAGGTTATACTCGTATCGTTAGAGTTTTAGTGAAAAAATTGAAAGCTTGAACGTTTTGCGAAAATGGTTGATAAGCCTACTTCGGGCAGCAGTAACTCCTTGATTAGTTGGGAATTTGGAAAAGTACCCTTAATGAAAGTTGCAGTACGTAGAAATACATTTCTAACAATATAAGGACTAGGCCAATCAGAGATCGGAGCAAGGATATATGATCGTCTAAAGATGGCTAATAGTCAGGTGCTTAAAATTCGATAGAATCGGCTAAGTTTTCGATACATCTGCCTTCCAGCATAATTTCGTGAAAATACATTGAGAATATGAGAAAACTTAAAACATAAAAGCTGTAGTTCTCTGAAATACCTTTCCAACGGTATATTGTAGAGCCCAAACAGAGCTCCGTGCAAGAAGTTATGACCATTTTACCAAACACTATGCAGAACCGACACAGGCAGCGCGTGAGGGGGCGTGAGGGCCCGTGCGATGACCCTGCATCACGGGATAAATGCACAATAACACCCTCTCTGACCAGGGACCTGAAGAACATTGGATGTGAAATGCGAGCCCAATGCGGAGGGGTCAGGTTTCGGGTCAAAACCTCATTGTTTTGTGTTTTTCTTACATTTAAGCTTGGGGTTTATTTCCCTAACACCCCTAATCACGAAAAATCATCCTAAGGTAGGAGAGAACAGGTCCCAAGCCTGAAGAACACTCCAAGGTAAGTTTTATCATGATTCTAGGTTGAATTCGAGTCCCTAATCCCTTTCTAACTTGAGTAAACCCTTCTAATCAATAGAGTAGTGATTGGAGCATTATTGTTGGACGTGGAAATCCTAGAACTCAAATTCAAGAAGATTGAACTTCAAAAAGGTAATGCTGTACTCTCTAATCATTCATAGTAGTGAATTGATGAGTTCTTGAGAAAATAGTAAATGGGTTTAGTAAAGAGAATTACAAGAACTATAGTAGGATTTTGGATTGTTGACTTGAGATTGTTGTAATCATATGAGTGGTGGAGAATGATGTTAATTATAGCTAATTGAGATTGTAGAATCACCTAGAAGTAATAGAATGGGAATTGGGTGAAGGAAACACCATTAAAGAAGGTTGTGGAGCTTTATGCCCACCAACTGTTTGATAAAATGCTTAGGTGACCAAAGCATGGATATTATTGCTAATATGGAATCCCTTTGACTTGTGTTGCTATAGATTAAAGTTGAAAGGGTTAACGAACATTGTATTATGCTCCAAGGCTAGAATTAAGGTATGTGAGGCTAACTCTCTACGTTTGGGAATGTTAATGATTCTCCCTACACCACGTTCTTTTACAACGTTACTAATAGCGTCAGAAATATAGTTAAGCTTAGTTCCTTGAATAGTTGCAGAACTTCCATTCTCTAGTTTCATGATTCATTCATGACTTTCATTCTGAATGTTGTGAGCCCATGATGTGCCGTGAATTTCGGCATATTTGATATCTTTTCACTAGAAGTTTTACTTGTTTTTAAGTGGTTTTACATCGTTTCTTATGTTATTTTGATGTTTTGTAGGGTTGGTTGACTAAGGAACGAAAATGATGAGAATTGCTGAAAAATGGACAACTTGGGGCTAAAGAACGAAAACGAGTTACGGACCGTAACGTGATCCGTAACCTAAGAGGAAAATCCAGATACATGTCGGCTCAAAAGGACGGTTCGTAACTCATGTTACGGGCCGTAACGTCTACGGTAATCTGAAGGGAAATTCAAGTAAGATGCCTAAGTATTGTCAATGTTACGACCAGAAGGACGGTCCGTAACGCAATTTACGGGGCATAACATCATAGCGTAACGCATTGTCCACTGAAGACTGAAGCCATGATCTACTGGAAGATACAGACCGTAACCTGTGTTACGGTCCATCGAAAGAAGCCGTAACGGTTGACCTAATAGCAAGGGCGACAAAGGGACGAGAAGCTTGAAGGACGGTCCCGTAACCCGTGTTACGGTCGTAACGATCTTGCGAAGCGGTGTTTTGTCCAGAACTTTGGCACTATTTTTGGCCCTATAAATACTTAAGTTTAGGTTTTTTAGCAATTATTCAGCAACTTGAGAGCATTAACTCTTAGCCTTTGATATTTGTGAAGTTGTTGGGGCATTTAAGGCATCAACTTCACCCTCATTCCATATTGTATTACTATTGTAAGTATATTATGCTATCTTTTAAGCTTTCTTTGTTGAACAAAATGATGAGTAGCTAACCTTAGTCTCTCTCTCGCATTAATTACAACTCAAATCAAAATATTAGTTTATGTTACAAAACAAATATTGCAAACTATTCAAAATAGGATTAAAGCCTTTAAAGACTAGTATCGCATACAATTAGTACCCTTTTCTATCTATATTACCTGTGGGATTCGACCCCAACCTTGTTTGGGTTACTATATTTGACAACGTCCGCTTTACACCACTAATAGGTGTAATTTGAGCGTATCAGCCCAGTACGTAATAAATATAGACTTGTGTTTGATACCCATGAATCTCATTCTAGAATATTCATCATGTTTATAAATAGTTAAAGCTTAAGTTCTCATAATCAGTTCATGAATACTTGTCTGAGTGAATCATTGCCCAGTATGTCACTATTGTATCTTTCAGCATGATTCTCAGTTCTTTTATGTAAATTGTTTAATGATGAACACCTATGTTATTGGGCCTAAGGCTGCAATTATGTATACGTATACTTGGGCCCGAGGACACAACTTGTGCACATATATATTTGGCCTGAGGCCACAGATTACTTACTCAGATAAACAGGTGGTTCCTCATTCAGAACAGGGGAGTATTCACATCTTTACTTTCTTATTTCAGTTCAGTTATCAGTTATCAGTTCAGTTTAAGTTTCAGTATTTACAGTTCTTTCATTCAGTGGCTTTACATACCAGTGCAATTCAAATGTGTTGACGTCCCTTTTGCCTGGGGCCTGCATCTCGCGATGCAGGTAATAGTTTACAGTTTAACGATTTAGCTTGCTAGGACCTTTTCGTATCAGCTACTTGGTGAGCCCCAGTTCCCTCGGGGCGTTATCACACTTTATAGTCTTTATCAGGCCTTGTCCCGGTAAATAGCTAGACTTTATTATTCTTAGAGACTTCATAGACTATAGTTGTAGTCAGTCAAATGTTTAGCAGGCTTTTGTGTTAGCCTTGTCGGTTACTTATTTAGATTTTCAGGCTTATTCAGTATTTCCACATTTATGATATTTCAGACAGACTCTTAGTATATCAGCATGTGTTAGTATTATTTCCATATTTAGTATGTTTTGATGTCACATGCCGATTCAGTCAGCCAGTTGGTTCGCTCGGTCACATCCAGTCAGGCACCAAGTGTCGTGTTATGCCCAGGCCATGGTTCGGGGCGTGACATCCCAGTTCAGAAGTGATTCTAGCTAGATGAGGCCATCTCTTCCATGATACGCTCAATGTGGAAAGTTTCACGGCGGACAGTGCCATTTGGGTTCAGGTGTGTGTTATACCTGCGGTCAGCCAGGCCGCATTATGTGAGATTTCCTGTTGAGAGGTGGTGGAGGTGTAGTTCAGCCGACAAGACCTGTAGTTGCTTCTTCATCATCGGTACGCCCTAAGGGGCAAGGCTCTCAGACATCAGCCGACCGTGGTAGAGGCAGAGGTAGAGCGTCCAGTTCGAGCGGTCCTCAGAATCACATTTATGCTTTAGTTGGTCTGCAGGATCTTGAGTCGTCGCCTGATGTTGTTATAGGTATATTATCAGTCTTCGCCGATGATGTGTATGCATTGATAGACCCAGGCTCTACTTTATCATACGTTACTCCTTTTATTGCTGGTAAGTTTGGGATAGAACCTGAGAAGATTAGGCCTTTTGAGGTGTCTGCACCTGTTAGAGATCCGGTGATAGCTAGATGAGTATACAAGAACTGTGTAGTTATAATTTCTAATCGTCATACAGTAGCAGACTTAATTGAGTTGGACATGGTGGACTTTGATGTTATTATGGGTATGGACGGGTTGGCTTCTTGTTATGCTAACGTTGATTGCAGAACAAAGATGGTCCGGTTTCAGTTTCCAGGAGAGCCAATCTTTGGAATGGAAAGGTAATACAGCTTCAATGAGAGGTAGGTTTATTTCCTATCTCAAGGCAAAGAAGATGATCGCAAAGGGTTGTATTTATCACCTTGTTCGAGTCGAGATGCGAAAGCGAATCACCGGCCCTTGTCCTCCGTCGGTGGTTGTGAATTCCCTGATGCATTTCCAGATGAACTTCCAGGCATTCCGCCAGAGCGGGAAATTGAGTTTTCCATTGATGTGCTACTAGATACACAGCCGATATTTATTCCCCCTTATAGGAGGGCCCCTACTGAGCTGGAGGAATTGAAGGAGCAAGTAAAAGATTTGCTCGAGAAGGGCTTTATTAGGCCTAGTACGTCGCCATGGGGAGCACCAGTGTTATTTGTAAGGAAGAAAGATGACTCGTTGCGAATGTGTATAGATTACAGACAGTTGAATAAGGTGACGATAAAGAACAAGTATCAGCTCCTGAGAATTAATGATTTATTTGATCAGTTGCAGGGTGCCAGGTGCTTTTTAAAGATAGACTTGAGGTCAGGTTACCATCAGGTCAGGGTCAGAGAGAAGGACATTCTGAAGACAGCATTCAGGACCAAATATGGCCATTTCGAGTTTCTTGTGATGTAATTTGGGTTCACAAATGCGCCATTGGTATTTATGGATTTGATAAACCGTTTATTCAGACCCTTCATAGATCAGTTTGTGATTGTGTTTATCGATGACATTCTAGTCTACTCCCGAACAAAGACAGAGCATGTAGATCATTTGCGTACTATACTTAGAGTTCTTAAAGATAAGAAGCTATATGCAAAGTTCTCCAAATGTGAGTTTTGGTTGAGCTCCGTAGCTTTTCTTGGGCATAATGTATCAGATGAAGGCATCAGAGTTGACACTTAGAAAATAAAAGCCGTGAAGACTTGGCCTAGACCCACGACACTGATGGAGGTTTGTAGTTTTCTGGGGTTGGCATGATATTATAGGAGATTTGTAGAGGGCTTCTCCTCTATTTCAGTGCCATTGACAAAATTGACGCAGAAGGTAGCTAAGTTCCAGTGGACAAACGTTTGTGAGTGGAGTTTTCAGGAGTTGAAGAACAGACTTACTTCAGCGATGATTTTGACACTTCTAGAGGGATTTTATGTTATTTATTGTGATGCCTCGGGCGTCGGATTGGGTTGTGTGTCTGTCACGCCCCGAACCATGGCCTGGACATAACACGACACTCGATGCTTGATAGCATGTGACCGATCGAACCATATGGCTTGCCAATTCAACATGGGCATGAACTGATACAAAATAACCGATGAACATGCATAATTTAACTAAAGCGTGGGACCATATGTCATAAGTCTGAAAATATCATACTATCATAATGCGGAATAGTCTGAATAAACATAATATAACGAGCCAAAATGGCTAGACGACTCCGAATAACTGACATAACATAACTGACTAGTCTATGAAACCTCTATCATAAGCCTGAACTGTAGAACATACTTGTTGGACAAGGCCCCAAGCATACCTTAACTACATAACTGATATAAATGTAAATAATGACTAAACCTCGAAGAAGATGGGGTTCACCAAAAGCTGATACGTGGATGATCCTACTGAGCAGATGCGTCATCTTGTAAATTCGTACCTGCATCATGAAATGCAGGCCCCCGAGCAATAAAAGGGGACGTCAGCACATTGAATGTATTGGTATGCAAAGCAACTGAATGAGATAACCATGGCACATGACCTGAGCCGACCAGCAGAGCTCTTATACCTTGCCAGGGGTATAAGATATAAACATGGAATGAAAGGATCCAATCAATATAACATGAAGGAATCGTCCTAACTGGGCGGAGCGATCCTTATCCTATGGTAGCTAACGTAGTTTCAAGCTACTTGAGCCTTCTCGGTAATCTATGCAACTCCCAAAAACATGAACATGAAAATAGGTGGCGTCTGAGCCCATAGTTTTTCATAAAACATGACTTGTATTATCCATGGATATAGCTACATAATATACTTGCATAAAAACGTGTGAACATGTAAGGTGTTTCATGAAAATAAATATAGTAATTAATAACCGGCATGTAAGCACCCATGGAGTGCAAAGTATGGGTTTTTATGGATTATGGACAGATTCTCAATAATCAAAATGATGTATCAAGAACACAATAACGGATTAATAATAAGTCAAGACATAGTGTAACATGGTACATGGACCTAGGGTTATCATGAACATGGTTAAAACCCTAGTTTTGATGGTTTCTGGCATAATCATGGAAGAACGTGGCATTAGGAAGAACACTGATGTTCCCACACATAGATAGAAATCCTACATACCTGGTAATGCTCCAAAACTTATAATAGAACTCCAAAAGATTAACCTTGAGCCTTGAGATGGGTTTTCTTGAAAACCCTAGTTTAGGAACAATGATTTCCTTATTAGATTACATGAATACATGTTAGAACTGACTTGGAATGATTGAAATAGGCTTACCTTGGTGATTTGGATTGTTGGGAGGATAAAACCTTGGTTCTAGGGCTTGGAGAATGTGAAAAGTGAAAAAAGAACTGAACATGACATATTTATACTTAACTGAGTCGGGAAATTATGCGGTCAACTTATACGGTCCCTATAAGGTTATACAGTCCGTATAAACGGACCATATTTACCAATGAATAAAATTCCAGTAACTGAAATTTCCCAAATGAGTTTCACGAACTGAAAAAACGGTCCGTATAACATTATACGGTCCGTATAACATTATACGATCCATATAGAAGCAATTCACAAACTTGGCTGAAACTGGAATTTTTCCCCTTGCGTAACACGGACTAAAAATACGGGTCGTATAATAATACACGGTCCGTATAACTAGTCATATAAATGGAACTTTCTTTGAACTGAGATGAATTTATTTCCCACACTTCTCATCTGGTCTTCTAAGTCTCCAATCATGAAAATAACCTAGTTTAAAGGTCCGAGGTGTTAGAATATCTCCCTCTTGGGATCATTCGTCCTCGAATGATGGGTCGTGGTTAAGATTGGGACTGGCTATGACTTGAATACATGAACGTGAAGGGAACATGACATGAAACATGGAGACTGAATTAACATGACATGGTTACATGGAAACATGAATACTGAGACGTGGAACATGACCACTGGGTACATGAGCGTGAAATATGAGACATGACATAACATGACATGGACTATGGAAATGTTAGCTTGGGCGTTCTCTGCTTGCTCTTCAAACAAATATATGTACTTGAATTTCCTGTCTTCTTCGGCTTCCCATGTAGCCTCTTCAACTTTCTGACTCCTCCATAAAACTTTAACTAAGGCAACTTCCTTAGTTCTCAACTTGCGAACCTAACGATCAAGAATGGCTACGGGGATCTCCTCATAGGTGAGGCCATCCTTAACTGTTACTGTATCAGCAGGAATGACTAACGACCGGTCTCCTACATACTTCCTCAACATGCATACATGAAACACTAGGTGTATAACAGCTAAATCTTATGGTAACTCAAGTTCATAAGCCACTTGACCAACCCTTCGCAGGATTCTGTAAGGTCCAATGTATCTGGGACTAAGTTTTCATTTCTTGCCAAATCTCATCACACCTTTCATAGGTGAAACTTTTAAGAACACCCAATCTTCAACTTGAAACTATAAGTCCCTTCTCCTCACATCTGTATAGGACTTCTGGCTACTCTAAGTCATTTTTAACCGTTCCTGAATTAACTTAACTTTCTCCATAGCCTGATAGGACAAATTTGGTCCTAATAATTCTGCTTCACTAACTTCAAACTAACCAATAGGTGATCTACACCTTCGCCTATACAAAGCTTCATACGGTGCCACTTGAATACTAGCATGATAACTGTTACTATAAGCAAATTCAATGAGAGGCAAGTGGTCATCCCAATTACCTTTGAAATCTAGGACATATGTCCTCAAGAGTCTAAATAGTACGCTCTGCCTGGCCATCTATCTGAGGATGAAAAGCTATTCTGAGGTTCACCTTGGTACCCAATCCTTTCTGAAAGGATTTCCAGAAGTTCGCTGTGAATTGAGCACCACGATCTGAAATAATAGACACTGGGGTCCCATGCAATCTGAGAATCTCATAAATGTACAACTTGGCGTAATCTTCTACTGAATCGGTAGTCTTGACTGGAAAAAAGTTCACTGACTTACTCAGTCGATCCACAATCACCCAAATCCAGTCATGTCTACAGGATGAACGAGGTAGACCTTTATGAAGTCCAAGTTTATCATCTCCCATTTCCGAATAGGAATATTAATATTCTGGGCCAAACTACTAGGCCTCTGGTGTTTGGCTTTCACTTGCTAACAGTTCGGACAATTAGCAACAAAATTTACTACATTCTTTTTCATACCATTCCACCAGTAAATCTCTTTAAGATCACGATACATCTTAGTGGAACCTGGGTGAATGGAATACATGGAGTTGTGAGCCTCTGACATGATTCTCTCTTTGAGATGATCTACATCTGGGACATATAATATGCCTCGGTACCTCAAGGTACCATCATCTCCCACTTGTTCGAAAGCCGTTTTCTTATGCTTGTGAATCCCCTCTTTCAGCTGCAGTAAAAAGGGATCATCAAACTGCCTCTCCTTCACTTCAGCCACTAAGGAGGAATAAGCCCTGTTCTGGACAACAACACCACCATCTTCGGAGTCCAAGAGTCGAACTCCTAGATTAGCTAAACGGTGAACTTCCTTGGTCATAGTTATTTTATCTGCCTCAACGTGAGCTAAACTTCCCATGGAACGCTAACTAAGAGCATCGACTACTATATTCGTTTTCCCTGGGTGGTAGAGAATATCCACATCATAATCCTTTAGCAATTCGAGCCATCTTCTCTACCTAAGATTCAGCTCTCTTTGCTTGAAAATATACTACAGGATTTTATGATCAGTGAAAATATCAACATGCCCCCCATACAAATAATGACGCCATATCTTAAGCGCAAAAACCACGGCTGCCAATTCTAAGTCATGAGTCGGATAATTCTTTTAATGAGTGTTAAGCTAATGAGATGCATAAGCTACAACCTTACCATGCTGCATTAAGACACATCCGAGACCAATCCCCGAAGCATCACAATATACAACAAACCCTTCGGTTCCCTCTGGTAGCGTCAAAACTGGAGCAAAATTCAATCTCTTCTTCAACTCTTCAAAGCTTCACTCACAAGCATCTGACCATTGAAACTTAACCTTTTTCTAAGTCAACTTAGTCAACGGAGCAGAAATAGAGGAAAATCCCTGCACGAAACATCTATAATAGCCTGCCAAACCCAAGAAACTTCTTATATTAGAAACTGAGGTGGGTATGGGCCAATTCCTTACGGCATCAATTTTCTGAGAATCAATTTTAACACATTCACCTATGATCACATGGCCTAAGAACGCCACTGACTTGAGCCAAAACTCACACTTTGAGAACTTTGTGAAAAGCTCGCGATCCTTAAGTGTTTACAATACTATTATGAGATGTTCTGCATGTTCATCCTCACTACTAGAATATACCAGAATATCATCAATAAATACAATGACGAATAAATCCAGATACGGCTTGAAGACCCTATTCATGAGGCCCATGAAAGCAGCTGGCGCATTTGTTAACCTAAAAGACATAACAAGAAATTCAAAGTGACCATAACGGGTTCTGAAAGCGGTCTCAGGAATGTCAAATTTCTTAACCTTTAACTGATGGTAGCCTGATCTGAGGTCAATCTTCGAATAACACTGGGCACCCTGAAGTTGGTCAAACAAATTGTCTATTCTGGGAAGAGGGTATCTGTTCTTAATGGTGACTTTGTTCAACTGGCGGTAGTCGATGCACATACGTAAGGAACCATCTTTCTTTCGAACAAACAAGACCGGTGCGCCCAAAGGCAAGACCCTTGGTCTAATAAATCCCTTGTCAAGAAGATCTTTCAATTGAACTTTTAATTCTTTTAACTCTGTTGGAGTCATTCTGCGTGGCGGAATGGATATCGGCTGAGTGTCAGGAAATAGATTAATTCCAAAGTCAATCTTCCTATCATGAGGGACTCCGGGAAGAGCTTCTGGAAAGACATCTGGAAACTCATTAACGACTGGTACGGACTGGAGGGCTGGAGTTTGGGTATCTGAATCCTTGACTCGAACTAAGTGATAGATATACCACTTGGAAATCATCTTTCTGGCCTTAAGATAGGAAATAAATCTACCGCTGGGTACCATTGAATCACCCTTCCATTCTATGACTGGTTCATTAGGAAATTCAAATCTTACGATTTTTTAGTCCTACAACGTATTGTGGCATAACATGGAGATAACCAATCCATACCCATGATTACATCAAAGTCACCATCTGCAACTCTGCAAAGTCAGCTATGGTTCTGCGGTAATAGACTAAAATTGGGCAACCCCTATAAATACGCCTCGCTATAACTATCTCCCTAACTAGAGTGGACACCTCAAAGGGTTCATGCAACTTTCCTGGTTCAATCCCGAATTTCTTAGCAATAAATGGGGTTACATAAGATAAGGTGGATCCTGGGTCAATAAGGACATAGACATTAAAAGTGAAAATTGTCAGTATGCATGTGACAATATTTGCATGTGCCTCTGTATCTTGGCGACCTGCCAGTGCATACAAACTATTCTGAAAATCGCCTGTATTGCCAGACTTTGCGGCTCCACACCTCTGCTAGGCTTGAGAATTACGAGGAGCTGTTGAATTTGTGGATTGGGCCACATTACCTCCGAAACCTTGTCTAGCCGACGGACCATCTCTCTGAAAATGGCCCTGCTGACCACGCCCATAGAAAACATCCATACCCATGCGACACACCCCTGGTGTCTCTTACCACACTTGCTGCAAATCGGAATGTCATAAGTCTTCTAACCCACACTAGCCTGAGAGTAGGAGTAAGTCGACCTGGAATTCTGTCTCTTCTAATCGTTCTTGAACTTTGGGACTGGGGCACTGGCTGTCGATGGAGCGGGTCCTGATGACCTGTTCTTAAAGAATTTTCTGCCTCCACCTCCCCCATGACTGAAGTTACCTGCAGACTTAGCTCTTTTACTAATTTCCCTCTCTTTCTCTTTCTGAAGGGCTTCTTTTTCTTTCATTTGGTCTTCATTATCTTGCACAAAAGCAACCATCTTGGCAATGGTCATGTTGATATTATGAGCATCAACATTTGCATCACCATGCAAATCAGATTTGAGTCCAAGCATGAATCTCCTGACTATGGCCCTCATATCAGGAACCATATGGGGAGCATGCTTGGCCAACGAAATGAACTTGTGATAAAATTCTTGGACTGTCATGTTATTCTGCCTTAGTCTCTCGAATTCAATAGCCTTTGCTTCCCTGACCTCAATTGGTATGAAATGGTCAAGAAAAGCATTTGTAAACTCATCCCAAGTAGCAATAAGTGCATCTCCCCTTCGAAATTGTTCCCATGACTCATACCAGATATGGGCCACATCCTGTGATTGAAAAGCACCAAACTCTGTTGCTTCTGTCTAAGTAGCATGCATAATGCGGAACACCTTCTGCAGCCCATCTATAAATTTCTGCGGATCCTCCTCTGCCTTAGTCCCTGTGAATACTAGAGGTTTCATCCGCATGAATTCCTGAGTCTTGAAAGTAGTACATCCTCCACTAGCACTGACACTAGAAGCCATTTCCTGACGGTGAGCCTGATTAGCCATAATCTGGGTGAGCAACTGAATAGCTCCCTTGTGAGTACGAAGGCTTTCTTCCTAGTCGCACTCGTGCCATGGTACCGGGCCGGTAGTTAAGTTCCTCTTCGTGTACTTCTTTTAAGAACCATTTTTACGGGGAAATACGTAATTCGCGTGAGTTAGAAGAATTCACGAAAATCTTGCTCTAACCTACTGATCTAGAGTATAAAAGAAGTGAGACAATCCTGAAAGTCTTGGTGGTCAATTGTTTATATGTGTGGGGCCCTCACACATATAAATGTGACCCCACTAGACACGGTTTCATAGACTCCCTAAGACACTTGAACCTAGCGCTCTGATACCAAGCTTTGTCACTCCCCGAACCATGGCCTGGGAGTAACACGATACTCGATGCGTGACTGCATGTGACCGAGCGAACCACATGGCTTGCTAACTCAACATGGGCATGAATTGATGCAGAATAACCGATGAACATACATAATATAAGTAAAGCGTGGGACCATATGTCATAAGTCTGAAAATATCATAATATCATAATGCGGAATAGTCTGAATAAACATAATAATAACGAACCAAAATGGTTAGATGACTTCGAATATCTGATATAATATAACTGACGAGTCTATGAAAATTCTATCATGAACCTGAACTATAGAACATACTTGCTGGGACAAGGCCCCCAGCATACCTTAACTACATAACTAATATAAATGTAAATAATGACTAAACCCCGAAGAAGATGGGGTTCACCAAAAGCTGATACGTGGATGATTCTACTGAGCAGATGGGTTGTCCTATAAATCTATACCTGTATCGTGAAATGCAGGCTCCCGGGTAATAAAAAAGGGACATCAGCACATTGAATATCTTTGGTATGTAAAGCAACTGAATGAGATAAACATGACACATGAAATAGCATGAGGAGAGCTGAAACTGATATATATATATATATATATATATATATATAACATGAGTAAAAACATCTTAAGTGGGGAGCGCATAAGTATAACCGACAACATGAATCACCACGTGGGTACCTGGAGTCTGGTACCTGACCCGACCAGCAGAGCTCTTATACCTTGCTAGGGGTATAAGATATAAACATGGCATGAAAGGATCCAATCAATATAACACGAAGGAATCATCCTAACTGGGCGGAGCGATCCTTATCCTACGGTAGCTAACGTAGTTTCAGGCTACTTGAGTCTTCTCGGTAATCTGTGCAACTACCAAAAACATGAAAATGAAAATAGGTGGCGTCTGAGCCCGTGGTTTTTCATAAAACATGAGTTGCATTATACATGGATATAGCTACATAAAATACTTGCGTGAAAATGTGTAAACATGTAAAGTGTTTCATGAAAATAAACGTAGTAATTAATAACTTGCCTGTAAGCACCACATAGAGTGCAAAGTATGGCTTTTCATAGATTACGGACAGATTCTCAATAATCAAAATGATGTATCAAGAACAAAATAACGGATTAATAATAAGTCAAGACATAGTATAACATGGTACATGGACCTAGGGTTATCATGAACATGGTTAAACCTCTAGTTTTGATGGTTTCTGGCATATTCATGGAAGAACGTGGCGTGAGGAAGAACAATGACGTTCCCACACATAGATAGAAATCCTACATACCTGGTAATGCTCCAAAACTTGTAATAGAATTCTAAAAGATTAACCCTAAGCCTTGAGATGGGTTTTCTTGAAAACCCTAGTTTAGGAACAATGATTTCCTTATTAGATTACATGAATACATGTTAGAACTGACTTGCAATGATTGGAATAAGCTTAAGTGATTTGGAATGTTGGGAGGAGAAAACCTTCATTCTAGGGCTTGGAGAATGTGAAAAGTGAAAAAAGAACTGAGCATGACGTATTTATACTTAACTGAGTCAGAAAATTATACGGTCCATATAAAGTTATACGGTCTGTATAAACTAACCGTATTTACCAATGATAAAATTCCAGAAACGGAAATTTTCCAAATGAGTTTCACGAACTGAAAATACGGTCAGTATAGAAGCATTTCACAAACTTGGCAGAAAGTGGAATTTTTCCACCTACGTAACACCGACTGAAAATACGGGCCGTATAATAATATATGGTCCATATAACTGGTAGCATAAATGAAACCTTGCTGAACTGAGACGAATTTATTTCCCACACTTCTCATCTGGTCTTCTAAGTCTCCAATCATGAACGTAATCTTGTTTAAAGGTACGAGGTGTTACAGTGTTGATGCAGCACGGTAAGGTTACTGCTTATGCTTCAAGGCAGCTGAGGAAGCATTTAGAAGAACTATCCGACACATGATTTGGAGAGCTATCCGACACATGATTTAGAGTTAGCTGGGGTGATTCATGCGCTTAAGGTTTGGAGGCATTATTTATATAGTGTTCACGTTGATGTTTACACAGATCATAAGAGCTTTCAGTATATTTTTAAGCAGAAAGAGTTAAATTTACGTCAGAGGCGATGGTTAGAGCTGCTGAAGGATTATGATGTGGATATCCTATACCATCTAGGGAAGGCAAATGTAGTAGCCAATGCCCTTAGCCGCAAATCTATAGGTAGTTTGTCTTATTTACAAGCATAGAAAAGGGAGCTAGCTCACGACCTTCATCAGTTAGTCAGCCTAAGAGTTCGATTATTGGACTCAGGTGATGCAGAAGTTACAGTTCAGGATACGACGACATCAGCCTTAGTAGCTGAGGTTAAAGAACACCAGTTTGAGGATCTTTCTCTGATTCGGTACAGGGAGACAGTCCCACAAATAAAGAAGTCACCCTTTGAGATTTCCAGAGATGTAGTTCTGAGATAGCGAGGTAGATTGTGTGTTCCGAAAGTTGTAGGGTTACGTTAGCAGATTATGGCAGAAGCTCATTATTTCCCCTATTCTATTCATCCAGGGTTGACGAAGATGTACTATGATATCAAAGAGTTTTATTGGTGGAATGGTATGAAGAAAGAAGAATACAGCGGAGTTCATGGCCCATTGCCCTAATTGTCAGCAGGTAAAGGTTGAGCATCAGAAGCCTAGTGGATTGTTGCATGACATAGAGATTTCGATTTGGAAATGGGAGGCAATTAATATAGATCTCATTATAGGTTTACCTCATTCCCAGTGCAGGTTTGTTCCCAGTGCAGGTTTGACTCAATATGGGTGATTGTTGATAAACTCACAAAGTCAGCGCATTTTTACATATCAAGACTACTTATTCCGCTGAAAATTGTGCGAAGTTATATATTAAGGAGATAGTGCGACTTCATGGTGTTCCAGTAGCTATATTTCATATAGAGGTGCACAGTTCACAGCTAATTTTTGGAGATCTTTCTAGAAAGGTTTGGGACATATGTGAACCTCAGTATAACATTTCATTCCCAGACAGACAGACAGGTTGAGCGTCCCATTCAGACGCTCGAGGATATGCTACGAGCATGTGTGATAGACTAAGGAGGTAGTTGGGATGATCATTTGCCTCTTATTGAGTTTGCATATAATAATCGCTACCATTCTAGTATCCAGATAGCCCCGTACGAGGCCCTATATAGGCGAAAGTGTAGATCTTCTATCGGATGGTTGGAAGTCAAAAAATCAAAGTTAATAGGCCCTGATTTGGTTCAGCAGGCGGTGGAGAAGGTTGAGCTCATTCAGGAGAGATTGCTAGCAGCTCAGAGTCGCCAGAAGTCTTATGCAGATAACAGATGACGAGACTTGGAGATCCAGGTAGATGACTGGGTGTTTCTGAAGGTATCACCTACGAAAGGTGTCATGAGATTTGGTAAGAAGGGCAAGCTTAGCCCTAGATACATTGGTCCTTACAGAATTATGCGTAGAGTAGGACAAGTAGCCTATGAGTTGGATTTGCCTTCAGACATGGAGTCAGTACACCCGGTTTTCCATGTATCCATGCTCCGCAAGTGCATCGGAGATTCTTCCAGGATTGTGCCTGTAGATGATGTTCAGGTTGCAGAGCAATTGTCATATGAGGAAGTCCCTGTTGCTATCTTAGATCACCAGGTTCGTAGGTTGCGAACCAAAGATGTTGCTTCTGTAAAAGTACTTTGGAGAAATAAGAATGTAGAAGAGATGACTTGGGAAGCCGAGGAAGATATGAAGTCTAGATACCCTCATTTGTTTTCGAATCCAAAGCAGATGCAAACTACGACACCATCGTCTTTAGGTATGTATTAATTATTAGTTACTCATGTTGGTCGTGTGGGACCATTATTGTTTCCTGATTGTTGTAGCCCTGCGTGGCA
Source organism: Lycium ferocissimum (assembly GCF_029784015.1). Classification (NCBI taxonomy): domain Eukaryota; kingdom Viridiplantae; phylum Streptophyta; class Magnoliopsida; order Solanales; family Solanaceae; genus Lycium; species Lycium ferocissimum. Next base: position 646,626 of record NC_081343.1, on the reverse strand, counting down.
TTTTACTGTGTAGCAGGTTGGTAGTGGTGTTATTATAGAGGGAGACTCTGCTAAAATTTCTGTAGACTACTAAGCTGCTAACATTTGAGGACGAATGTTTCTAAGGGGGGAGGATGTTACACCCCGTACTTTTATACGTTAAGTTTCCTCATGAGTTAGTTGCTATAGATTCAGAGAGCGGAGTGACCTTCGAGCTCATATGGGATTAGACATGTCTATATTGAGTGTATAAGAGTTTAAGATCATGTTTAGTAGGTATTGGCAGGTTCCGGGACTAAGCGAATCGAAGAAATTAAGTTTGTCGAAACTTTGGAAAAATTTGATAGAATTCTGGACAAGAGTTTTGGTCCAACTTTGGGGAGGTATATCTTTTAGCATATGAGGATTTATGAATGCATAACCTATGTAAATTTAAGTTCAGAGAGTTTTTTTCCAATGCAACTGACAAATCACAAATCCGAGAATGTCACGACCCAACCCGCCATGACCGGCACCCACACTAACTCCTAGTGGGCGAACTAATATGCTAACCATCTACTCATTCAAGTCCATTTTTACTTATCCAATTCGTAACAAAATAAATTCAAGATTAATCAAAAATAGTCATGCCATAAAACAATAACGTAAATGCGGAAGTCCTAACTATTACAACCCCAAAATCCGAAAGTCACCGTACAAGGACTCTAATCCAAAACATGTCTAAGGAATGTATACTGTCTGAAATAAATAAACATCAATGTCTTGAATGGAAATCATTAGATAAGGAAGATCTTCGGGTGGCCTGACATGGAGAGAAGTTCACCCTCAATCTGTCAGCAAATGGTGTCAACACTAAATGTGAGGTCGGGTAGCAGTCTCTGGATCACAATCTGCACTCAAAAGAATGTAGCAAGGTAGTATCAATACAAACACTATGTACCGATAGATATCATAGGCCAACTAAGATTAGTATCATGCATGAATCACAAAATCAATAAAATAGACATACCAGTCAACAACACATAATCAGATAACCAACACCAAGTCAATCAATGATATTATCAATCAAATCAACCAATGATATTAACAATCAAGTCCACAGAAACAAGCAATGGAATAAACCTCCCAACAACATTCTCACTTACTCAGCCACTGTTAATTTATGTACATACATGCTAATTAGTGTCTTTGCCCAATAGCCATGACCTGCAGGGGACCCATGGTGTCCATGTACCACTCGTTTTGGAACGATCCTCGAACCACGAGCTCAAAACTATGCCACATCCTCACCCTCTATCAAATGTGCCTTTTTATAACTAGGTCACATCCTCACCCCCAGTCAAATGTGCCTTTTCATGTATATGTCACATCCTCACCCCCGGTCAAATGTGTCTTTTCATGTATATATATTTATTGTCACATCACTTTCCATGATCAATTATCAAGTAATATCTCAATTTCATCAAGAAGATCATATTAACTTCTTACCACAATTGTCATCAAAATATAGATCTCAACATATCGAATAATGGCAATAAGCCCGCATTACCACTCAATCAATAGCATATAGGAATTCTACTACTCATTATGCCTGTAAACTAGACATGCTTTCTCTTATCAATCGCGTAACCATACAATCAACTAATCAAAGTGTAACTCAAGTAGACCGTAACCTACCTCACCTGCAGAGCTAGAACAATGCGAATCACTCCGCTATAGCTTTTCCCTTCCGTAATGCCTCGGAACGCTCAAAGTCTAGCAATTAAGATGCTAAATAAGTTACAAGCTGTCACACCCCAATTCTGATAGGGCATGATGGGCACCCGACCCTTACTTAGAGCCGAGCGAACCCGCTGGTTCTCGATATAATCATAATCTTACTGGTCTCTTAATCATGAAATGATATGCATAATGAAAGTTTTTCACAACATTATTTTCGTCTTCCTTAAATCAAGTAAAATATGTAATAATATGAATCCGTAAAGTAATGCAAAATGATATGTCGGCTTACATAGCCGCTTACAAGACTGACATACTGTATACATGACTCTGTCTGCAAAAGTCTCTAATGTAGAACATGATATCAAAACATAATTTGGGCCCCAACATACCCATAATGCATCCGACTCAAATCATAAAGAAATGCTCGACTCGGCCATACCTCGAATGAAATGGAGTTTACCAATCCGGTGATAGCACAGGGAATACCCTACGGTCGATAATCTTTACCACTACAAAACAATGCGGGGTTGCGTGGCATGAACACGCCCCCGGAGCAAAGGGACGTCGTACGAACAATGTACCGAGTATGTAAGGCATAAGAACATCAAGTATAGATGAATCATGAAAACCCGGTCTCAATATTTGAACGCATCATGTGGCTAACATCTCGAAAAAAAATGCGTAACCATCGTACATCGAAATCGACTCTCGCGCGTATGATAGGCATAGGTTATAATATAACCGATAGTGCGTGGAACGTACGTACCGATCCATAGATAATATAATAGAAGCGAGGAACGTACGGCCCCGATCCATATATAATATAATTGTCTTGCGAGGAACGTACGGCCCAATCCGTATATAATATAATAGTCTTGGGAACGTACGGCCCAATCCATATATAATATAATAGTGCCGGAACGTACGGCCCGATCCACTATATATAATATAATAGTGCCGAGGAACGTACGGCCCGATCCATAAATAATATAATAGTGCCGAGGAACGTACGGCCCGATCCATATATAATATAATAGTATATAAATGCATGTAAGACTCGTAAAAAGGATACTCTGAACTCCTCTGGTGACACAAGAAGTTAGTATGATAAGTCTCTGGGAATTTTGGACATAAAACATAGGAGGCCAAGGATACAAATATCTCTACACTATCTAAGAATAGTCTTTGGAACTCGTTTGCTCACTGTGTTCATTCATATGATAAGGATCATGCCAAAATGAAAGAAAGGGATAGTATTAACATACCTGAATCTCCTCGTCTCCCTAATGCTTTCAAAAGCAGTCCACAATACAATTCAATCTACATTAATACAATAAGGTCCATGATTAACACCGTAAAGAGACTTAGTCGAATCTCGACGTTAGTAACTTCTCTATATAAATTTGGGCAGCATCTCCCCTATAACATTGACTTCCTCCAACTCCACATATTAACAACAATAACAACAACTAGAGCAACACAACAAGACCAACAATAATAACTACAACCTCTCTTACTACTCCATGGACCCAAATCATCAGCACACGAGAGTCTACACAAAACAACCCGATATACACTAATATACAATGCCTCTATATAAGCTACCAAACCCCCACCGATCTCCATATCATAAGAAAACAACTCATAACCAACCTATATACATTAACTACAACTTGAACTCAAGTCTTCCTATCACCGTCCCGTGAGTTCTCAATAAATACATTCCTTAAATACTTATACGAGCCCGTACGACATTGTCGATGATGAACCGAACTTTGGTTGCCTTCTTAAAAGCTTCCCTTTCACCTTCCTTAATATGATGTAACCTTCGACTTACTTAATGCCAAAAACTTGTCGTAGCCAAATTGCAATCCGTATACAATATTTCTCTAAACTTCGTGTTGTACCTTTCAGCAGACCAAACATCCCCTTTTTTTTTTTTTCAAACACAAATCTCAACCTTACTTAGTCCATGAATGAGATAACAATAAGTAAATTATAAATTAGGCGGAGGGATAAGTGTTTTTAAACTCAAAATTGTACTTGCCTTGAAAGAATTTCATGGAGAAAATGGAAAATGGATGTTCAAATTATTGTTGCTGCTCATTGTGATCTTAAAATGAAAGTGAAGAGCAACAACGATCTTTTGGTACATATACATCATGATATATATGGATAAAGAAGACAAATATCTCTTATAATATCAAAAGGTAAGCGGTGGCGCAATTTCCCAAAAATACACGTGTTGATTTTTGTGGAACAAGACTAATGATGTTTTAAAAATGTTTAATAATAATTATGGATAAACTGCTACATATTCCTATATTATAATACTAATAAATCACTAATAACTTTTCAATTTAAGACAAACGCTAACATTCCATAAAACAATTATTACATTAAATAAAATAATATATTTTATCATATTCTAATTTTCTTTCCAATCCCATATCAAAAGAACAATTTTTTTTGTACCAATAATTCTCAAAAGGTTAAAAAGATAACTTTCTTTTCTTATAAAAAACAATTCCTACCTTTATAATAAAGAAACTCCCATTTGTGAATTACCTCATATCATGTATATAATTTAAATCATATCCAAAAAGTAGTAGCAATTACAACTATATAAAATCATATATATCAATTTTTCACAAAAATGCTTCACTTAAAAGAAAATACTATATCAATGATACATATAACGGTTTCGAAATTCGTCAAACTTATGGGGTCTTACATCCATAACCTCATGTATGACGTGAATCCTCCGAATCCATATTGATCATTCGTGACGTATCTTAACGTAAACGTACGGCATGTTACACAAGCACTCTAGTCAACAATATCAATAAAATGAACACCCTTACACCTTGCCCCTTTCTAATGGGTGAGTGCTTACTAGGTGTAAATCATCCTAGCATTGGCCTTGGCAACCATAAACTATCAATTTATAAGGTTGTTAAATCAAATTTTCTCTTTCAAGCAGTTTTTATGGTCAAGCTACCATCTTTATGAAACCATACGTTTCAATTCACTTAGTTCATGTCTCTAACAGTTCAATTCTTGATCAGAAAGTGATAACCCAAGCCTTTAGGTGATAATCACACAATAATAATCACAACCCACCAACTATTAAAGGTCTATTAAGTTCTAGGGTTTTTATTCCCAATTCACCATTGTAGAGCCATTAGAATGCTGAAAATCTTAGGGATGAATGCGTAATGAAAGAAGGGATGGTTGAGACTTAGCTCTCAAGAATAGTCTTGCCCTAGCTTTAGAATTTCTCCCTAGGTACTCCGTGGGAACTATTTTGGAGTTTTATGAATAAAGACTTCGGAACTAAGTGTTTAAAATCCGGGATTCTATACCCATCGACCGCTGCGGCGGTCATTACGCTGCTACAGTGGTCTTGCCCGCTATAGCGGAACCAACAAAATGTTTCCCTCTGCTGTGGCGAGCCTGGTTTCGCTTGGCCAGTTCCCGCCATAGCGGATACCTAATTTTCATCTGACCGCGGTAGTGAGAGGCCTGGCCCCACCGGTGGTCCCCCGCAAGCCGGTACCACCGAGCCGCAATTTCGCTAATTTCCACAGTTTTTCACTCTACCACCCAACACTTCATCTGAGGCCTCACAAACAAAAACAAAACATGCACATTAATGTAAAATCACCATACAGATTCACCCATGGCCTCAAAATCCCCAACGGGGGTCTAATTTCCTACGTCACCCCCCAATGGACTCAACACAACCAAACAATAGTCACAAACGAGGCAAGTTTTCAGTTCATAAACTTTCACGTTTGAGTTTCTATTAGCTCGTTCTACCCTTAGAAGGGTTCTATTTGGTCGGGTGATTCTAGATTTTCCATAATGACTGGAAGGGTCGTTACATCAGATACCAATTAAAACATCTTTCGTCCTCGAACAGACAAGTATGAGGAATCTAGGGAAAAGGTACCTGTCTTGGCGAAAAGCTGAGGATACTTGCTACGCATATCTGATTTTGTTTCCCTAGTAGCTTCCTCAACTGGGCGATTTTTCCACTGAACTTTCACGGAGGCTATTTCCTTCGTCCTCAACTTGCGAACGTCTCTATCTAATATGGCAATAGGCTCTTCCTCATAAGTCAAATTGTCATCTAGTAAAACTGAATCCCAGCGAATTATGTACGAACCATCGCCATGATACTTCTTCAACATCGAAACCTGAAATACTGGATAAACATCTGATAAGCCCGGATATAGAACCAACTCATACGCTACCTCCCCCACATGCTTGAGAATCTCGAATGGCCCAATAAACCTCGGACTAAGCTTGCCCCTCTTCCCAAACCTCATCACACCCTTCATGGATGAAACTTTCAACAGAACTTACTTTCCCTCCATAAACTCAAGATCTCGGACCTTTGGTCAGCATACTCCTTTTGCCTACTCCGTGCTGCCAAAAGCTTAGCCTGAATCACCTTCACCTTCTCTAAGGACTCTCTCAGAAGGTCCATACCCCAAGGTCTCACCTCAATCCCATCGAACCAGCCAATAGGAGACCTACACCTCCTCCCATACAATGCCTCAAACGGAGCCATGTCGATGCTCGAGTGGTAGCTATTATCATATGTGAACTCTGCCAATGGTAAGAACTGATCCCAGTGACCACCAGAATCTATCACACAAGCCCGAAGCATATCCTCAAGAACCTGAATAGTCCGCTCGGACTGCCTGTCAGTCTGAGGGTGAAAAGCTGTAGTAAGGCCCAACCTAGTAACCAATTCCTTATGCAGATGCTTCCAAAATCGAGATGTAAATGTTGTGCCCCTGTCGTACACGATGGAAATAGGAACCCCATATAGTCTAAAAACCTCTTGAATGTATATCTTGGCTAATTTCTCAGCGTCATAGGTTATCCGAACCAAAATAAAGTGAGCAGACTTAGTCAACCTGTCGACAATAACCCAAATAGAATCAAACTTCCCCAACGTCTTCGGAAGACCAACCACGAAATCCATTGCTATTCTACTTCCACCGTGAAACGGGCATCCCTCTTCAAGTGTACCCCCTGTGCTTCGATGTTCGTACTTCACCTGTTGGCGGTTCAAACACTGAGCAACAAACTCCACTATGTCACGCTTCATCCTAGCCCGCTAGTAATGTTATCTCAGGTCTCCGTACATCTTAGTGGCGCCAGGATGTATGGAATACCTCGAACTATGAGCCTCTACTAGAATAGTCTTGATCAAGTCGCCCACACGTAGCACGCAAACTCACCCCTTAATCTGTAACACCCCTCTTCATCAATCATGGCCTCCTTGGCCTCACCACGCAACACCTTATCACGGATTTTACACAATTTAGCATCCTCAAACTGCTTAGCCTTAATCTGCTCTAGAAACGATGATCGAGCCTCAACACAAGCTAACACTCTGCCCGTGCTATAAATACCCAGCCTCATAAAACTGTTAGCCAGAGCCTGAACCTCTCTAGCTAACGGACGCTCCGAAGAGATCAAACGAGCCAGACTTCCCATACTAGCTGACTTCCTGCTCAACACGTCGGTCACCACATTTGCCTTACCAGGATGACATAGAATGGTGATGTCATAATCCTTCAGCAACTCCGTCCATCTCCGCTGCCTAGAGTTTGGATCCCTCTAGGTGAACACATGCCGTGCGGTAAGCCACGGTCGTTGCATACCTCACAACGGGACACCACACAAGTAAGGCTCCGCATTTTCGGTAAAGACGAGCACCACCGCTGCCAATTCTAAGTCATAAGCAGAATAGTTCTTCTCATGCATTTTCAACTGTCTAGCGCAAGTAATCACCTTCTTTTCCTGCATTAAAACAGCACCCAAACCATAGCGCAAAGAATCACAATAAACAACAAAATTCTTTTCCTTTACGGGCAATGCTAGAATAGGGGTTGTCGTCAACAAGGTCTTGAGCTTTTGAAAGCTCTCCTCACACTCATCGGACTACTGAAACGGTACCTCCTTCTGCGTTAAACGGGTCAAATGAGAAGCAATCGAGGCAAACCCCTTCACAAATCGACGATAATAGCTAGTCAAACCCACGAAATTGCGGATTTCGGTCACTGACATAGGCCTAGCCCATTCCCTGACCGCCTGAATTTTCTGCGGATCCACCATAATACCCTCCTTCGAAATTAATGCCCCAAGAATAACACATAAGACAACAAAAATTCACACTTGGAGAACTTAGCATATAACTTCTTCTCCCGCAATACCCCAAGAGCAATCCTCAAATGTTTCTCATGTTCCTCCTTACTTCTAGAATACACCAGGATATCATCGATGAACACTATCACGGATGAACCTAAATAGGGCTTAAAAATATTGTTCATTAGATCCATGAATGCAGCTGGGGCATTAGTAAGCCCAAAAGACATAACCAAGAACTCATAGCGTCCATACCGGTCCCGAAGGTCGTTTTGGGGACATCTTCTCTTCGATTCTTTAATCTGGTGATACCGACCTTAAGTTAATTTTTTTAGAGAACATAGAAACTCTCTCAAGTCGATCAAACAAATCATCAATACGGGGGATACTTGTTTCGGATAGTAACCTTATTCAGCTAACGATAATCAATACGCATACGCATAGACCCGTCCTTCTTTTTAACAAAAAACACGAGAGCACCCCAAAGAGAGGCACTCGAGCAAATAAACCCCTCACTTAAAAGATCTTGCAACTACTCTTTTAACTCCCTTAATTCTACTGGCGCCATCCTATAGGGTGGAATAGAGATGGGACGAGTCACTGGGTTTAAGTCAATCCAAAAGTCAATGTCACGATCAGGTGGCATACCTGGCATGTTACACCCCGGATAAATTTTCGTTCATGCGTGGAATTGTAAATGGGAAGGATTACGGTATCGAACCCGAAGGCGAATCGCCGGAAGGACCCGTCCACCAATGGACTTGACCCCTTTGTCAACAGTGCCGAAAAGGGCCGTTTTTACGGGCGCGCCCGCAGCATGTAAATGGCCAAAAGCA
>NC_081343.1:631258-637821 GCF_029784015.1 Lycium ferocissimum | reverse complement strand
TGGAAACGGTGGTCGTCCGTAGGTTTTAAATTCAGGTATTCCCCTTTTCTGGACGGAGTCACCATGGTCGTCTTTAAGCTTAAGCTGAAACAGAAAACATGGGCAACATGCGTGAGATTTACGACCATGGTTTACGGGCCGAATCACTTCACGGTCCGTCCACTGTGTCGTATTTAACCATTTCTCGGTACGGGCGTAAAGTTGAAGTTTTCTGGCGCTTACGACACCACTGGTTTACGACCGTATACTGGGTTACAGTCCGTATTTACACTTTTTACGACCGAATCGCGATTTCAAACCTGCAACTTTTCATATTTCTAAGACTTTTCGTTCTAATCGTCCTCATCCATTTTCATGCATCACTAGCTCATTTACTTACATTGCCCATGAAACATTATACACTCGCACTCCTCGCACTCATCACTAGCTCGTCCGCTTGCGTACCAACGGGAAATTTTCCGAGGTGTAACGATTAATAGGTGCAAAAAAAAAGTCAAAACTTTTTTTTTTTCAAAAAAAAAATTATTTTTTAGGGGGGGGTAAAGGGTGGGGGTGGTTCTGGGGGTGGGGAGTGGTTGGTGTTTGGTGGTTGGGATTGGGTTGGGTGGTGGTAGCGTAGTTGGTGGAATGAACTTGTGAACTTGTTTTCCCTACTTTTATTAGGGAAATCATTTTTCTCAGTTTTAAGGAAAAAAAAATTCAAAATTTTTGACCAAACGAACATGAGAAAATTGGAAAATGTTTTCCTCCATACCGAACACACCCTAAAGCTCGGTTGAAGCTCGGCCTAGGTTCAACTCGATAAAGCTCGGCTCTGTTTAGCTCGGTTTTATCATGTAATGATTACTCTAAAATTAAAGTTCATCTATTAACCTTGATTGAATTAGAAATATGTCAATTTAATAATTTATCAATTATTACAATAAATTTGTATTTATTGTATTTCTTTAATTAATTTGATGTAATTAATTTTTCTATTAACATCATTATTTAAGACTACTTTATGAGTGATACAAAATATAATTGAAACTTTAAATTTAGGAATTAACATACATTTTTGTAAATTCATTGTTGATTGATTTTTATTTTTTTCCTGAAAAGTTCTATTTAGCATGAAAACGAAAAAAAATGAAAAATAAAAAGGTCATTTTATTCAAAATCCCAATTGTGACATCTCTTCTCTTCCATTGCACACCTAAGAATGCATCCTTCTTATAGAGACAAACACGCTTTCACATCTTCTTAACCCGAAAAGGCTAGGGAAAGGAAAGATTCCTTTTGTTGAGGGTACTCCGAAATAGATTCAGTGGGGATGAGGTGGGCCCTATTGCTCAGAGGATTAAAGCACGTGGCTCCGAACCAGGGTATCGAGTGGTATGTTCAATGAGTAAATTCCCTAGAAGGTCACCCATGTATTGTGAATTGCCTATAAATATCACTTTTGTTTCTTTTAGGACTAGAATATCACCCAACTATCACTATTTTCGTCAGAATATACTTAACACACAAAACTCTCCTTCTCTTCTAGTTGGCATGCCATGTTACATAAAATTCTATTTTCTTAGTAATAAATTTATTTAACTAACCTAATTCAAACCGTTTAACCAATCAACTAATGTCATATACCCATTTAACCCGGTTAGAAAACATCAAAGAGAAATGCTAAAAGTAGGAAATAAGACGGATCAACTATACCGCACCAAAAATCAGTTGACTTTAACGCATTAATGAAATGTAACCCAAGAAAGAAGAACGTTTCACTTCACAGGTATACATACATATGAAGCTGTATGGAAGATTATTGCTCAATAAACAAGAATGCCACAACAGTAAAATTACCTTACTTCATATATATATTACTCAAATTAATTAGTATAGAGCTTTTTTAACAGCTCAATGTAGATGTGTAGTAAAATTTGGAGAGTTTCTATCTAGAGATACAAGCATACCTTCAAAAGGAAGCTTAGTAATTACACAAGTAAAATATAATAGAAATTGAAACACAGTAAGCCAGTAACACCCGTAGTCTTTTTGGATGCATTGTTCTATCGTACATCAGATATCTGATATGCATTTAACCATGGCTATAAGACATTTCGTTGATGTTTTCTAACCCGATTAAATGAGTATAAGACTTGAGTTGGTTGGTTAAATGGGTTTGAATTGGGTTGAGTTAAATGGATTTGATGAGTTAAATAAATTTATTATTAAAAAATAGAATTTTATGTGACATGGCATGCCAACTAGGAGAGAAGGAGAGTTTTGTGTGTTTTATATATTCTAAGAAAAATAGTGATAGTTGGGTTATATTCTAGTCCCAAAAGAAACATAAGTGATATTTATAGACAACTAGTATCTGTACCCATGCGATGCGCAGACGACGTTAAAAGCATTAGTCATGTTAAATTATGACCTGTTATTAGGTTGTCACCGGACGATATCATTATCCACTCTCCTTTTAGCATAAAAATATATATGTTTTTTTTACGCATGAAATGTTTTTATATTTATAAGTTTTATTCTATTGTCCACATTTTTTAACGATTCTACAATAATATTTTTGAGTATTATTTACTTTAGTTTTAAAAAAATTAATCCAAAGTATAATACTCTCACATATTCACTACACCCAACTTGTACATTTTTTACTATGATATTTTAATTAATATTTTCATTTAGTATTTTAAATTTGTTAAATATCAAGATAATGTAATATTTGATATTAAGTTGTGATTTTGAATTCATACAAAGTATAAATAGAAAATTTGAAATGTCAATATTTTGTCATAAGATCTATCAATATGTTTAATCAAAATTATTTAATATTATGTACGATAAGCAATAAAGTTTTGTTCTCTTTTGCTTTTAATAGAAAGTTTTGAACTTTAATTTTAGTTGATAAATTTATCTAAATTTTTCTTTAATTTTTATTTTTTTAAAAATTTGATTGGAATTCTATAATTGTATAAAGACTTTGTCATCTCAAGTCCAATTTTTTTCTTTCTTTTTACTTTTCTACATTAAAAATTGATTAAATTTTTCCCCCCTTTTTTGTTCTTTGTATTTCACTATTGCGTTATACATCATTTAGTATGGTTACATTATCATGCTATTTCTTATTAACTTGTCAATATATGTAGTTATTGCTCCTTTTCTAATATAAAATGTAGATTTTTCACTCCGGAAAGTTAGTTTATTTTTACATGTTAGTTTATTTTTACACTTTTATGTTTGTTCGGGGTTTAATATTTGTGGTATTAAATTACTTACTTTATTTTATTTTTAAACTAATTAAAAGTATAATACCCTCACAACCTCTATATATCATCCTCTTTATACATTTTCTCCACTATATTATTTTAATATAGTTTCTAAATTAAATATTTTACCTATAATTCAAGTAATATCATATTTTATGCTAAATTGTAATATTTAATTATATAAATAGACAAGTCTTTGAAATTTTTTTCCTAAAATCTCTTAATATTTTTATTATTTAGTTCTTTGTATTATATGTTATTAGCATCTACTTTTTTTCCTTGTATAACGTCATATCAACACAATAATAGAAAAATGTCTACCTTCACCCAGCAATAACCCAGCAATAACATAAAACCATAAGTATTCAAGCTTATTTTAATGTAACTTTTTATTGATTTGTCAACTCATTGGCGAGATTTTCGTAACATATTGTATGTGTAATGGTTAAACTACAACTCTTTTAATAGAAATAAATATATTTATTTTTAATATTGTCTCTGATAAAGAACTATATGTTCAAAAAATATTATTCCTAATTATTTTAGATTGCGATATGTTTTGTGTGAGCATGTCAGATCAAATTGGCTTAATAGGTTCAGCTATCATGTTGTTTCTAAAGAAAATGTACCCCTATCCCAATAACCAAATCTGTATAAAAATAAAGATAACAAATCATATAATTATCAAATAACTTTTATGTTTCATATTTTTCTTTATTACAATATTCACTATTTAAAATTATTAGATTGTTTACTTGGTAATAAGAAAAATTACCAAAAATAAAACCCAAACATAAAAAGATCTTAAGTGCTGGTATTAATTAATTTCTTATAAAAACTGTCATCTAATTAGGGAAACCACAAAAGAGTAGGACAATGATAAAGAAGTAGAAAGGATACTTATCTTCGATTTAAATCAATAATTTTTTTTAAAGAAAAATTAATTTACAGATAAGTAGGATAATGGTACAGAATTCAAAAAGATATTTATCATATCTTTAAATTCATAAAGGATTTATTTTTCAACACAAATTTAAATTGTTGATAAGTACGATAATGATAGGAAATAAAAAGAACTTATCTTCAATTTAAATTTATAAAGAAATTATTTTTACTCAATTCAAATCGCAAATAAGTAAAATAATGATAAAAAGAAAAAATGTTTATATTCAACTTAAGTTCATAAAAGGTTCATTTTAAATTCAAATTCAAATTCAAATTGCAGATAAATATGACAATGAGAGATAATTAAAAATATGTTTATCTTCAACTTAAAGACTTAAAAGATTAATTTTTCAACTCAAATTGCCCATAAGTTTTAAGTAGAGCCAAAATAAGAAATTGAAAGATTTCGTGCATGTTATTTTTTGTTATTCATTCATTATTTTTGTCTGAATTTAACAAAACTAAGTATTTAATATGTTGTAAATATAATTTAATATAAACTGAAATGTGTGCCAAATTTCAAAATGATCTATGTATCGGATAAGATTAACAAAGATTGCATAAATCCAGAAAAATAAATTGTATTGTTTTAATATTTTTAAATATATTCTTAGTCTTATAAGAGATATAAGGTTTCATTAATTTTAAAATTTATTCTTAGTCTTATCTTTATCATTTTAATCGGCTACAATATAGGTAGTCCAACTTACATATTAATATCTTACCATGATATTGAATTAACGAGTTAAAGTAATGAATGAAAACAGAACAACAACAATGGACTTTTAGTCATCACAAATAATAACTAAAAACTCATTGTGTAATGAATAAAACGTCATGATCCAAGACGGAAAATTTTGATGTTGCAAATATTCATATATTCAAAGGCTTTGAAAAATTAATAACATTGCAAAAAGATTGTATATATAAAAAGTTAGAAGTTAACCTGATCTACTTGGCTTCTTCTCCTAAGCTTTGATAGAGACAAAATTCTCATTTCATACCTCCTCCATCTAATTCAAGTTTCATCTATTCATGTAATAATGTGCTCGAAATATATGTTTGCTGAGTATTTTCAAAGATAAGGAAATAAAAATAAGTTGTCGCATATAATTAAAAATAATAATTCAATCTAAAAGTAGATCTCATGTATAGAGAAATAAAAGAATTACACTCTCACACGGATCATGCTTGCATATTCCATTCTTGCTCAAAAGGTAAAGTACCTTCAAAGGTGGCAAGAAAACTATAAACTTTCTAGTAAAAAGGAATTGATAGTAGAAATCAGAGTAAATTATTTAAAAATTTGTTGCTTTCATCTGTAGGTGTTGTAGACTTACCGCGTTGAATTTCTTGCTCTAGTCCTCCACATTTTCTTCTTCCATAAGGATCTTATTCTCCATTTCTACAGTTGTATGGGCAAACCGGTTTCTTGAAGAAGTCTTCTTCAGTTTCTGCAACATCAATCAATAACAAATTAGAGATTTTTGAAATAAAAAACAACTCTACAAAAGCTGGACTTTTAATATATTTTAAATAAAAAGAATCAGAAGCAAAAAAGCAAAAAATGAAAGTGCATTTCATCAAATGATAGCCAACTTTATATAAATATACATAAATATGGATAGACATTAAAGATATAGCTCCAAATAAAATAAAATAAAACCCGTGATAAAGTAATACTCTATCTTTCTGTTATTACATTAAAGAGATGATGCTAAATTAATATTTTAAGTAACACAACTTATCATTAAATATTTATGAATTTTGTCCGTTATATTAATCATGTCTTTTCGTTGAAGACCAACTTAACTATGAAGTAGTGGATTTTCTCCAGTCTATTTATTTTGTCTTTACCTTTTTTCTTCATTTATAAAATATCATTAATTGGCTTATTGAAATACATTTGATGCTTACTGTAAATATTTTTGAATTGCTTAAGATTAAATTTTCAATTAATCACGTAAGAAAAAGCAAATATTAAATTTTTTATAAACGTAAAAGCCATAAAATTGGTACTTATTTCGATCATATTTGTCTCCAAAGCCGTGAAAACGTATATTTACGTATTCTACTTTACAGAGAGAAAAAAAAAAACCAAAAAAAAAAAAAAAAAAAAAAGAGAATTTCATTGCTTAACAATTTTTTTTTTTTAAAGAGATAGTTTGAATTTGAAAAGTCCTAAAATTATGATGCTAAAGGTAAAGATTTCTTAGATAATTATGCTAGCTTTATATTATTATTATTATTATTATTATTATATTATAATATATAAAA
The DNA here is from genome assembly GCF_029784015.1 of Lycium ferocissimum. NCBI lineage: Eukaryota > Viridiplantae > Streptophyta > Magnoliopsida > Solanales > Solanaceae > Lycium > Lycium ferocissimum. The sequence goes on along the minus strand of NC_081343.1, from coordinate 631,339 downwards.
TAGGAAGGGGAAGAACATGGTTAAGCCATGTGGCAAGCTAATAAAACCCCTTGGGAAAATTTTGTTTTTTATTTAAACTAA
>NC_081343.1:616859-631158 GCF_029784015.1 Lycium ferocissimum | reverse complement strand
ATATTCATAAAATAAGCATTTTTATTTAAAAACATGCATGCAAGAACCCATGGAATACAAGATATGGGTTTTCATGGATTACAGACGGATTCTCAATAATCATAAAGAAATATTAAGAACTCAATGATGGAATTATAACAATTCATACATAATATAATCATGGACATGGACCTAGGGTTATCATGAGCATGGTATAGAAACCCTAGTTTTAGTAGAGAATCATAATTTATGGATTATGAGGCGTAGGTAAGAAACAATGATGTTCCCACACGTAGATAGTAACTCTACATACCTTAATCGCTCCAAAACTTGAATTAAAGACTTGAGCTTTGAAGAAAATTTCCAAAACCTTGAATTCTTGAACCTGAGATGGGTTTCTTGAAAACCCTATGTTAAGAATGATGGATTCTTGCTTAATGATCATGAACGTATGTTGAACCGACTTGGATTGCATGGAATAGGCTTACCTTAAAGTTTCTTGAAGGTTGGGAGAGAAGAGCTTAGTCCTTAGGGCTTGAGAGACTTCTTTAGGGTTCTTTACCTCGAAAAATTGGTTTAAAAACGAAGTGAGAATGAATATAACGAAATTTGGCTCTTAAAATGTCGTGGTCGGTGTGCGGTCGCGCAGGCGGAGGTTACTTCGCGCAGGTGATCGCGCAGCGAAGTGCGATAACATTGCCCGGTGCGCGATCGCGCGACTTCGCGCGAGTAAACGGGTATAACTTCTATCACGGAAGCTCCGTTTGAGCTCCATAATATATGGTTGGAAAGGTATTTCAAAGGCCTACAACTTTCATGTTTTGAGTTTTCTCAAATTCCTAACGTCACTACCCGAAAACCGGCCATAAGTACAACTGTCTCAGACTTAGACGAATTTAGAAGGCCTTAAGAACTTCACTTTTTGGTTTGACTTCAAAATGACTGTTTATCACCCGAATGGATTCATATAGCTAAAATATGATCTTTATACTAGTTTCATACGTTCACATCTAACTCGGATTTACGGGATATTACCGATATGGTTTACTATGAAAGTACGAGGTGTTACAATTGTGAAAAGCTCAATTCAGCTCGACTCGACTGGATACGGTCAGGTTCGGCTCGACGCCAGGTCTTTGTATAAATATGACTTTTATACACACATACACAAATTAAATTGTTTGAAATTTGGAGTAATTTGTGTACATAAATACATATACACACACGAATCTCTCAATTTCAATTTGTTTGTCTTACTTTTTTTTCTGGTCTATCTAAAAAAAAAAATGTCAATTTCTATATTTAGTAACTCTTTACACCCAACATCATATAGAGCATATTTAAGATCACAATAACATCTTGATTTAAGATCATAAGATTTAAAAAATTTCCATGAAAGCATATTTAAGATCACAATAACATCTTGATTTAAGATCATAAGATTTAAAAAAATTCCATTAAAGCGAAAAAAGCATAATGGAGATGCGGGGTATCGATCCCCGTACCTCTCACATGCTAAGCGAGCGCTCTACTCAAGGTTGTGGGATATTGAACTGTACCAAAAAAGGTTGGGCTCGATTGGCAAGTGTCTGGCTTGACCTACCTAAGCAAAGAGTTGGATCATGTGGCCCAAGTGAAAACATGGGCTTCTTGATTCCTAAAGTGGGGTGGACCACATGAGGCTGGTTTCACAGAGCAATGAATAGCTGCCGCTCTTTGCAGTGGAAGGATAATGGGTCGGTGCCTATTAAGTCCAGTAAACGCCTGATGGGCTTCTCCAAATAAACCACCACCTTTTTTGCCTTAATTGGGCTTGTGGCCTATTAATTATTCTTCACACAAAAAACTTTCAAAAGCTTACACTAGTCTTTGTTCAGCTTTTAATCATTTGGTTTCATTTTGAACACCTTCCCAAAATGTTTTCATTTTCTTTTGATAAGTTGATTGTATTTTTGCTCGACACATATTTAGTCACCCGCTATCTTTCAATGAGAAAAAATTCGTCTCTTATTAATAACTAGTAAACTTACCCGCGCTTCGCGCGGTAATTAAAATATTAGAAAATTTCTAAAAAGGCCTATAGGCTAATAATGGATTTAGATATTGTCTTCCATTGATATGAGAAAGTAAACGTTGAAAAGATAACATGAATTTGGATTAAATCATAAACCAGATTAACCTAAAAAACAACAATTGAACCAGCAAATGTGAATTTGGTATATTTAGAGCATATACTTCTAAATCACAGATGGTTAATGATTTATTACTAATGAAGCTTATTTTGAATTTTTCTAATTAAAAATCACATTTGGTATATTTAGAGCATATACTTCTAAATCACAGATGGTTAATGATTTATTACTAATGAAGCTTATTTTGAATTTTTCTAATTAAAAAATATTTAGTGAGTGTCAAAATATAAATAATTAATAAGATAAAGTAAAGTTCAAGACGACAAGCATAATGGAGATGCGGGTATCGATCCCCGTACCTGTCGCATGCTAAGCGAGCGCTCTACCATCTGAGCCACACCCCTAGGTGTTCGTGTTTATTCACTATTATTATTCGGTCTTAACATAGAAGATGGAGAATGTTCTTGAAGAGAAGGTGGGGCCTTAGATAACGAATTTATGACCACTCGTAGTATTAACATCCCGCGAAGGCAACCGAAACTCTCTCTCTTTCATTCCATTCAATTGCCATTGAGATAAGAAGAGAGTTAAGGGAGTGGTGCAACATTCCAACAAACAAACACAATGGCATCATCTCTGCAGCCTCTTGCTGATTTCTCCAACTCCATTTTCAAGCCTACAACAACTACTGCCACTCCTCCCCGCCTACTTCTTCCCCACAACTTTCCACCTTCTCGTTTGGCTCCCTGCAAAGCAGCTAATATTAACCGCAGGCAGTTAATAGCTGACACTGCTGCTGCCATTGCAGTAACGACACTACTCTCTCCTCCTCTCCCTGCTAAAGCTGACGACGTCCCTCTCTCTGAATGGGAAAGAGTTTATCTTCCTATTGACCCTGGTGTTGTCCTTCTCGACATCGCCTTCGTTCCCGACGACCCCACTCACGGTATGTAATTCCTTCAACATATGACTACTTTACAAGCTTCATTAAGTTTAAGTATTTTGCTTAATTGATTAGATTGTGTTTAGTATGGAGGAAACCACAAAATGCTTTACCTTGCAAACATTATTCAATGTTTAGTTGGATACTCCCTACTTTCGTTTTTAGTCTATTTAAAAAAAATGCCTCTTTTCTTATTTTGTCAACTCGTTAATTTCAACTTTCCACGTGACATGTTTAATACCACAAGATTAAAGGGCATTTTGGTACATTTTACATATCTTTAATTTAATTAAGACCACAAGATTCAAAAGTCTTTTTTACTTTTCTAAACTCCATACTAAGTCAAAACCAGACAAACAAATTCAAAAGGAGGGAGTATAAAATTAGGATGTTGGGTGGGTAAACAACATTCGGCATTGGAGGTTAATAATAAAGAAAACTACATATACCTTGTAGGGAAACTCTTAAAAATCTGAGTTCTTCGGGAAAAATTCTACGAGTTATCTAGAGTATCTTTAAGTTGATATCGGAGATGATGGTTCGACTAGATGAGTATCTAGATGACGGAAAGTAAATCTAATGTTGCACCCCATGAAGATCCAACAAGTCCAATGGAATGATGACATGGAATGACCGATTTGTTGGGCCAAAACGGCCAAAGATATTCTTAACATGATGTGATATTGTACTCTTTGGGCCAAACCCGCACGGTTTTCCCCAAAAGGCCTCACATTATTAAGAGTATCCAACACCTTATAAGTAGCTCTTTTTTCTTTTCAGCTACCAATGTGGTATTTTGTTTGCACACCCAACAATCTCTCCCTCGAACCAAGTTCCACATGACTCATCACGGGTCAGAGATTCAACCTGTCTTTGTGCCACCCACATCGTCAAAGTATTTATGGTCATCGAAGCCCAAAGACTGTGTATACGTCTTCAAAGCTATGGGTAACTATTGTAAATCGGCCCATAGACTTGCAAAGGCACTAAGCTGGGCCCCACGCCACACTCCGCCATCTTCATACTCATCCCGCCAAACCATTGGCTCTGATACCAGTTGTTGGGCTAAACGGCTCAAAGATACTCTTAACATGATGTGATATTGTCCGCTTTGGGCCAAGCCCGCACGGTTTTCCCCAAAAGGCCTTACATGTATCCAACACCTTATAAGTTGCTCATTTTTCTTTTCAGCTACCAATGTGGTACTTTGTTCGCACACCCAACACGATTAACTACCTGTAATTATCTGTCTATAGTCCGTTCACAGTCTTTGCTTGTAATTTGGAGACGCACACATAAGAAGAAGCATGTGGGCTTTGGTGGCCATAAATACTTGGATGATGTGGGTGATATATAGTGAGTCTCCACATAAACCCATCAATCTTGGTGATGAATCATGTAGTATAAGTTTAAAGGGAGATTATTAGGTGTGAGAACAAAGGGAAAAGTTAGGGACACTCTTAGTGGTATGTGCCTTTTGGGGAAAAAAGCATGCGTGTTTGGTCAAATCAGACAGTATAACCCCTGTTAAGAGTGTCTTTGGGTTGGGTTAGCCTAACATAGGTGAAGTAGGGTACTCGTGCAAGAGTAGTAAAGCGTACAGCCATTGTGTTTTAAGGTTGACAAAATAATGTCTAAGGATTAATTGAAGCAAGTCATATGTAGTAACCATCGTGAAGTAGGGTACTCGTACAAGAGTAGTAAAGGGTACAGCCATTGTGTTTTAAGGTTGACAAAATAATGTCTAAGGATTAATTGAAGCAAGTCATCTGTAGTAACCATCGGGATATTTGTGGAGGAGAATTACTTTATTCCTAGGTGTCAAAAGTAATTTTTTCCTGTTTGAGGAAATGTTTCCCTTGGTCCCACAGTTCATTGGAACCGAATACACTAGGACAATGTTTCCCAACAGATATACCCTTAAGTCAAACATTGATGAGACTTATGCACTCAATTTGAAGGGATGACTAATATAATTATTCTTTGAAGATAAGAGTACAATCAACACCTTATGAATGATGCATTAATTTTAGAATTGTGCTTAATAAAACAAAGATGTGAGCTTGCACCAATTAGAAAAAGGAGGATGTGATTATACTTCACAGCTTATGATGTCGTGATACGTTTAAGAATTCTGCTTAATTTTGTTGAAGAATGATGGGCTAAAATATTCATCTCTGAAGATAAATAAGCGCTACTCAAATCCTTATGGGTTATACATTATATTTTATAACAACAACTGGATGAGGTTTCTTCTTTAAAAGTTGCATTAAGTTTGACCTAAGTATGCTGAAAGCCCTAGAATGCTGTGGATGTACGTTAAAGAGTTGGGCTTAATTTTGGTAACTGATCGTGAGAGTTTAAGTAATCCTTTTTAGGATAGAAGAATGCTGAAGTTTAAACCATCCCTTTGAAGATAGAAGAATACTTAAAAGCCTTAGGATCTGATGCGTTATGTTTGAAAATTGTACTAATTCAGTCAAACATTGATGGCAAATAATCTAAGCATCGTTGATAGCCTTATGGTGCTGTGTGTTGGGTGTGAGGTTTGTACTTAGTTTGGTTAAAAAGTGATAGATATCATCAAGCACAACCTCGTGGTGTTGTGCTTTATGTTTAAGATTTTTTTCTTAATTCAGTTGAATTATGACGTGAAATAGTCCTTTGAAGATGTTTACTGCACTGCCGTGTGTTTTGCGCCTTGAGTTTAAGATTTGTGCTTATTAGTGGAACAATTGTTGGCAGGTTTTCTACTGGGGACCAGGCAAACTATTTTGGAAACAAAGGATGGAGGAACTACTTGGGCACCAAGATCTATAGCCTCTGCCGAAGAGGAAGATTTCAATTATCGGTTTAATTCTATCAGTTTTAAAGGCAAGGAAGGGTGGATTATTGGAAAACCAGCAATCTTGTTGCATACTTCCGATGCTGGTGAAAACTGGAAGCGGATACCTTTGAGTTCTCAACTTCCCGGTGACATGGTAAGCATAATATTCTTCAATTTTTCTTTGTACGTTTCTGAATTTGAGCTCGGGTCTTACAGCCCCTTATACTTTGTGGGTAAATTGATACCTCCGAAGTTTAAAACCTTAGTAGAAAACTTTGTTTTGGATGAGTCACTGTGCACACATGATTTAGCACTTCATATAAATATTTTGATGTTTGTGGAAAGTTTTTCGATTAAATATGGGTGATTAAGCTTTTCTAGAAAGTTTTTTCTCAAAAAATTCTCTCTTACAAACTTTGCTTGAAAACTTCCTCACGGCACAATTTTTAAAAGAACTTTTTGGGAACACTCAGAAGCTTCTATAAAAAAGTACGACTATATACACTTTTTTGTTTTGCAAAAACTTTTTCTCAAAATACTATTCTATGTAAAGCTTGGAGAGTAAGTACTGTTTGAGGTAGCACATATGACAATTACTAGCCATTTGGAGTTGTTGACAGTCACCGGTTATCTTTCATGTAGTAACTCGTACATGCTCAGTAAACAAAATAACTACATTGCAGGATGTAAACTTAATCTAATAATGGAAGCAGGTTCAAAAAGTCAAATTTAGACTGAGTGGATAATTTATCAAATATTAGAATTAAGACAAATCTGACTAGCAGGATAGATGTCGAGTGGTGCCTTATACTGTGCTGAAGCATTTCCACAGAATAGACCACCCTAACAAGTTGTTTCTGTGGGTTAAAAATCCCCTCTTAACTGCCGCTTTGGCATCTGTTAGCAAGTTCGATGTTTACTCTTAGTGAAATGAATTATAAGCTAAAATTGAAGACAATTTGCGTTCATCTGCACCTTATATCCTTTATTAAGTTTAGCTGAGCGTTTCTGTCTTTTTATCCTCCGTCTCTCTCTCCCTCCTCTCCCACCCTCTTCCTCTGCTTGTTGCTTAAGAACTCCTTTGCTAGCGCACTTCAACTGTGGCAGAATACTATCACTTTGCTTCATAACAGTCAACTGTTGCTACTATTTCCTTGAAAGACTACCAAAACTGAGGTATAATGCTTTGTCCTGAGGTCAATGTTACCCAAACATGCTGGATTTAGAAAGGACTGGTGTTGATGTGACTTCTCATTTTTTATAGTTTGTCTTGTAAATGATTCAGAATAAATTTCCAAAAACTAGAGCAGTTCCTTTCTTAACTTCTACCATCAAAATTGAAGCATGCCCCAGAAGACATTCTTGTTTGCTAACGTAAATATCCTTCACACTGATCTCTTAATATGGTTGTTTAGTAAAGCATTTTTGAAATACAGAACAAGGTTGTAAAGTTGAAGTAACACAGGAAAATATAGGATCCTATTTAAACATGCCTGTTCTCCATTAGAATAGAGAACTATCACTTCTTCCTCTCAACTCCCTCCCCCTGGGCTGGGAGAGTGGAATTCAAGAAGCAAGAAAGAGATAACCTTCAATTTTGCATCAGATCAGCATTAATAATGGCGGTGTTACAAGTGGCAACAAGGATGGAAGGCCTAGAAGTTTTGACTTGGAGGCTAGAAAGAAATGCTGGTCCAAAGCCGAGAAGGTTCCAGGTCGAGATCCCGAGAGGTGGAGAAAAGATGCAGCTGGCAATATTGTTGGCAAGCGATTCCACAGCTGCCAAGGTTGCCTCTGCTTTGAGTATGATCACATTGTTCCCTTCTCTAAAGGTGGTGATTCAGTGTTGGAGAACTGTCAAATTCTTCAAACAAGGGTGAATAGATCTAAAGCAGACAAGGTTGCAGTGGGCACAAGACATTTGAAAGGATATTCTTGTGACATCAACTTCAGCGACAAAGACCTTGACAAGATTGAGATGGCCGTTTATGGGGATATTAAGCGGTCAGACAATCAATGTCATGTTCCAACAATAGCTGAAATAATGGGGAAATACAAGTCCAAGAACCGCATTGCTAGCTGCAACTCCCAATAAATATAAAGCTTGCCTTTTAGGATCTGAGACATTAGCCGTTAAGCAAGATAGCAACTACGATTAATAGTGATTGCAGTGAAATCTCCGATTTCTGCTTATATTAATTTGACATTGAGCTTAAAGAAAGAGAATTATCAATGTGTATTGGTCTTCATGCTATGTTGATTGTGCGGCATTCTAAATCCTCTGTCCCCTTTAGTTTTGGTAATTAATTCGTGTTCGTCTATACCTTTGTTTCAATAATGGCAATTTAACTCTACCATATCCCAAGGCACACTGTCTAACCATATCTCTTCTATCTGTTCTTGCTACTAATCTTAAGGAAAGAAAATCATCTTGATATACAGGTTTATATCAAGGCAACTGGAGAAGAAAGTGCAGAAATGGTAACTGACGAAGGTGCAATATATGTTACATCAAACAAAGGATACAACTGGAGAGCTGCTATACAAGAAACTGTCTCCGCTACCCTTAATAGGTAATCTCTGAGAAGGTGCACTTCAGAAGTGTGAAATGCTATTTGTTGACATGTTTCACTGGTTAGCTATGATGCATAAGGATGGAATGTCGAATCTTGATTTGAGGTTGGCGTGCTACTTCTGCAATAAAATGAGAGAAACTAATGAACGGATATATTTGGGTTTGAGTTTCATTAATGAAAGGAAAAAGAAAACCCAAACGCTAAGTAACCGAAAAGCTGGATTTCCACTCTTTGTTAAGGTAATATGTACTTGGTAAAACCTATTATCTGGGTCACTCTTGAATGTGCTCTACTCTCAAGTTATGCTTTCTACTTTTTCAGGAAAATTGCTTAACTACTGATAGTTTACTAGTGGTGCTTTAACTACTGACAGTTTACTAAACAAGATGATGCTAGCCAAATTGTTTTTGACGACAAAACCTACATTTTGGGACAAAGTTTTATGCTCTTGGCTTTAGCACCTAATCGATTTTGATGCTGGCTTAGGTCATACGTGATTGCTAAAAGTTGTTAAGACCAGGGTTCATGATCAATTTACTTGCAAAGCCTTTTTTTTTTTTTTTTCTTTTGGATAATAATTGTATTATGCCAAAAGTGAACGTTAAAAGTACAGGGGTGAACCCCCCTGTACTTTTAACGTTCACTTTTGGCATAAAAGTACAGGGGTGAACATGCTACTGGACAACTGTCCCAGTAGTCAGTTCTAGCTTAAAACCACAGAAACACATCTAATGCATGCTATTTGATTGTTTACATAGGATAAAAATTCAGCTTCTCACTTAGCAACTCTTGTTTTAGTACTAGTCTTGAAATGGATTTCCTGGATAATGCATTTAATCAGGATCTTGAGGTGCTGCTTCTGAATACCCTCAGGTTTCTCACTTTCCAAATGTGATAAACAGCTCCAGCTAACATCCTTCTATATACCTGAGCCTGTTGACTTCTCCCTGTAGCCATCTTTTCTGCCCAATCTAACTCTTCACCCCATTGCATTGGACATCTGTGTATATTGAGCCTTTGCAGTAGCTTTTTCCACACATAGGCTGATACCTCACATTCAAAAAATGGATGATCAATACTTTCATCCTTCTGTTTACACAAAGGGCACACCTGTTCTGTAGTAATTCCCCATTTTTACAGTCTGTCCCTAGTGGTAAGCCTCGTATGAGCAGCTAGTTGCATGATAAAAATCCATCTTGGTGGCCCCATATTGTTGCAAATCAGCTTCCTCCAAGACACCTTCTCATATTGACCTCTAAGCTTTGTATAGAAGAGCTTGGTAGAGAATGTATTCATATTCATAATGTCAGCTATTGTATACACTGCTTGAGTGAAGTATTGCAAAGCTTATTTTTTTTTTTCTTCTTTATATGGACAAATGACAGCCATCCTTAATGAAATTGCAGAACAGTTTCTAGTGGCATTAGTGGTGCTAGTTACTATACAGGCACTTTCAGTACTGTTAATCGCTCTCCTGATGGACGTTATGTAGCAGTTTCAAGCCGTGGCAACTTCTACCTGACCTGGGAGCCAGGGCAGGTACTGTTTCTTTAGCACATATTTTTTTCACGTTTGTGTTAATTAACAAGCCCATTTGCCGTATTTAGCATCAACAGTGGTGCTGAAATTTTGTCCTTTTTACTTTAAAACAAATAATTGTATATTTATATTCATGTAGTTTTATGCACAATACATTACAGGCGTACTGGCAACCACATAACAGAGCCGTGGCTAGAAGAATCCAAAGCATGGGCTGGAGGTCTGATGGTGGTCTTTGGCTACTTGTGCGTGGTGGAGGGCTATACCTTAGCAAGGGCACGGGGGTTAGTAAATTACGATCATACTTTCAAGTGGGACAGACTGTCTGGAAATACAAGTACATATTATGGCATTAACTGGATGAAAAAAAAAAAAGAACGTAGTATGTAAATCAAAACTAGCATGAAATAAATCTTTCTTGTTGGGACCGGATGAAATGTAGCATATCTTGTTACACATTATTTGCATTTTCAATTGCCTTGATATCTCAATTGAAGTAATCAACTTCCTTAGATAGAATCCTTTCTTCAAACTTGCCATTTCACCCAAAAAAAAAAAAAAAAAAAAAAAGAAAACCTTTCTGAAGATGCAATATCGGATTTCTGTAAAAAGACTATATTTAGGATCTTCTGATTTCTCATAAGTTTATGTTGGTATCAAATCCTGTACATTACCTATATGTTCTTAAACTTTTTCTCATTTTAAAATAATGAAAGAACCCATTATCTTACGCTACCACGATTGATCCTTGATAGTAATTTTCTCTTATTTTTGAACAAAGTATTTGAAGGTATTCCCAAGTCAACATGAATGTCAGATTCAAATCTATTGAGTAGCGCAAGCTATTCCTTTTCCCTATGTAGCAAACTTGTCATGGTATCTCCATTGAATTAGTTGCCTGGAGCAGGACTCCTGGAGTTTGTAATATCTTTATTAAAAATTACAGATTACATGCATTTTGGGAGACTGGTCAAGTATCTTTGTTAAGCAAATTAGTAGATATAGATAACCATCTAATGATGGAAGACATTTTGGTTCTTCTACATATATCGAGTACTAGGTTTTCCACTCTTTCAGCTGATCTTAGGACAGTTTAATATGTACTTAGAAAGTTACCAGTTTCAAAAAAAAAAAAAAAAAAAATTAATATGTACTTAGAAAAGATTTTGAGTGTTTCATATTCAAGATGGAGACGGTTCTTTTATCCAAAAACAATAAAAAATAAGATGGAGACGGTTCTTGTAAACTGGTAAAATCTAAAAACCCAATGACACAAAGCTGGTGTGCCTTAGCAGACTACAGCTGATTTAAGATACATACAACCAACTACCTCATTTAAGGTACTATATTCTTCTATTTATTAATGAGAGCATATCATTTATGAATAACCCTGGCACATGATCTGAGGTTGACTGGTTTTCTTGAGGCTAGAATTAAAATGCTGGTTCCTAAGCAATAAAGTAGCCTAATGGGTTGAATGAACACCAGGGCTCAAAGTCTATAATGGCAGAATAGAGTAGACCAGGTTGCTTGAGATATTAAATCAACCCAAAATCGGTGCACACACTTATCTCTTGGCACATCATAAACTTACCAGTTTTTAGATTATACAGGTTAAGGTCCTTTTACTTGGTTCTAGAGTATGAGCTTTTGTCATCTATAGCTGTTCTGGTTTCTTTTTGCTTTTTTATATAGTGAAACTCAACGTTGTCCTTGATCTCCAGATAACAGAGGACTTTGAAGAAGTTTCAGTACAAAGCCGTGGTTTTGGCATTCTAGATGTTGGCTACCGCTCACAGGTATATGCATGGTTTCCCTGAATCAAACATTGTGTACTACATGAGTGAGTTTTGGGGAATTGTGATGTATCGCTTAATGATGCTGACATTTAAATGCCCCAAAAAGCGCCATTCCCCTGATATATCTTGAATCATCAGTTTTATTATTTTCTCCTGTTCGTTTGGGGAATGGTTGTGGAGCACGATGCTGTTACTCATTATGATCACTTACACGAGCTGAGCTGACTTTTTAAGCAATGTTGTTATGCATGTAATGACTATGATCACTGTATCTCAGCCAGTATACTTTGTTCCAAATGTAAGTTACTCTTGATGTGTAAAATATGTATGGGTTACTGATATGAAAAAATAAAGTTCTAACTTGAAGAAGAGGAAGGATATTAGTGCCAAAGGGGGGTATCATGTTGATAGTACTTGGTAAGAGATGATTAGGCTGGAAATTTATTGTTGCAGCAGGGATAAGACAAAGGATAATTTGCCATTCCAACAGATACTAAGTTAAGTGAAAAACTAGTAATTTCAGAATCATTTTAAGTAAAGGAAGGGCTCAGAAGAGCCAAGAATATCAAGAAAAATAAAGAAGACCGCTTTTCTTTGTCTTGATTTTGTTCGAAAGGACCCTCTTATTCTCATGGCCTGGTCTGGTCAGTATCCAGCCGGGCCTCTTTTGTTCCAACGAACTTGAATTTGAAAACAAAAATGCCTGTTATGTTATAGTTGTAATATTTCATTTTATAATAAGTCAGATTATGATTTCTGATTGACTTACCTGATTTTGTTACTGGTTAATGGTTATCATAAGATACATACTAGCCAAGAGAAAAGATTTTGAATGAACTACATTTCCTCAATTGGGACTTAAATTAGTTCCTACATTTTATATTGGATCACTTTTCTGCTGTTAATGTATTGGACGATCCAAATGTGTTTGCTATTCAGGATGAGGCCTGGGCTGCTGGTGGCAGTGGGATTTTATTGAAGACCACCAATGGTGGCAAGACATGGATTCGTGACAAAGCAGCTGATAATATTGCTGCAAATCTTTATTCAGTGAAGTAAGCTCACAAGATTTAGATCTACTTAATTTTTACCTTTTCAATTCTGCTAGCATTTTGAATTCTGCATCGTCCTCCTCCTTTCTGCTAGGTCCTCATAATTTTCTATCCCTTTCTAACTTATATATGCCAACCGTCATTCTTTAAGCTGACATACTTAGTTTGCTGTCTATAATGAAGAAACAGTGTAATGCTAATGTGAGTAAACTATTATAGATAACTCCATACTGTCCCACTCCTTGTATTATAAAGCATGCGCCTTGATTTCCTGTTATTTGATTTCACATGAAAACCAAAGTTAGACGGCACAATGAAATTTGAGGAGAAAGGTCTGATTTGCTTTGAGTCAATCTTTGTGAAACAATGTGATGCAGGTTTATCAATGACAACCAGGGGTTTGTACTGGGCAATGATGGTGTCTTACTAAAGTATCTTGGATAGATACAGTCATAAAACAAGGTAGGTTGGGGTTCAACTCACTAGCAATTTTCTTTACTAATAAGTTCAAACTTATTATTCATCTGATGGTCGTTGTGTTTGTGCAGGCTAGTGAAGAAGCAGTTTTGGAAGCAAATACTTGAAGCTGAACAACTGTAATTTAATCTATATACACTTGTTCAATTTAATTGCTGATTATCACAATATCAAAGGGAAGTGTTCATAGGGCTTGAGGTTTTAAATTATCTACTGAAAATATATTAGACTCGCACGTTATCATGAAGATGACGTTTTGAATTGTGTTAAGATATACTATACTTTCAAACAAATTAAACTTTGATAAGATGAGACGTATCTTGGCTTTGCATTTGTTTAGATTATCTCCCAAAGAATGCTTTCTCAATTACTATTCCAACAGGATGTAGGCTGTAAAATGTAATGTAATTCTTGACAAACAATGTGCACTCTTCATACTTATTTGCTAAGAAGAATGTTGTGCAAGATTACATATATAAGGGTGTACTGCAGATCCACCGGCTTTATTGGTTGTAATCGAGGGAATGTTCTGTCTGACATTGGGATATTTCGTAAGTGAGGTACTAATAAGCGATGTAAACGATAATGTATGAGTGGCCACATTAAATATTGTGCGTAGATCGATCTTGCGATATGCTAAAGGTATTGATTGAGCTGGGTATTGAAGTTAAGATAGCAGGTGCTACAGGGAAGATTGATATTGTTTTCTCCAAATTTTAAAATTGGATAATCATGATGCAACAATATCAGGGAGAAAAAATATTTTAAAAAATGAAAAAAAATGATATCATAAAAAAAAGAAAGGGGTATAAAAGGGAAGTATGTTGATAAGGGGTTTAAATAAAGTTTTTGAAAAGGGGGTTAAAAGGGGGGGTAGGGAGCCTTTGGATAAATTTTAAAATATGTGGGGAAGGATAGTATGTAACGGGGCGAATGCAAGATCCGGGGAAAGGTTTGATAAACAGATTGGGGTAT
>NC_081343.1:537976-616759 GCF_029784015.1 Lycium ferocissimum | reverse complement strand
AAGATATGGGGAAATGCTTCGATTTTTTTTTACTTACTAATTAATCTAATTTGACCTTGTAAGCGTTTCAATGACTTACCCTTAGTGCTCGGAAGGATAAGCATTGAGTAGTTAAGGAGACCCAAAAGGTATGTTAAGGTTATTCCTTCTTTTCTTGGCATGATTCCATATACGGTGTTAATGTAATGAACCTTATGACTAGAGATTTGTCAAAGTGTAGCTTGGTCATATTATTATAGTTTCCGAGTGTTATGTTGTTCTTCCTAGGCCACATCCCCCCCCCTATGTCCTTGAGTTTATAGAGACGAAGGGGCATGTTACAATATCGCATTTTCGCATATGCGTGATATACATATATTTTCTTTAGCTTGGCCACTTGGTCGGGCCGAGACATTTTCGTTTCCACGACCTACGGCCGGCCGAGACGATACGCATGACCCACGGGTCGGAGACGATATGCTGGCACGACGGTAAGAAGATTACTTGGTCTAGTGGGTGGCCGAGACATATTGCTGGTAACGGCGATGGTTACGATTGCTGGCCACACAGTGGGTGAGATATATATTAGTAATATATTGCATTTCATATGAGATAGGTCGGTTGAGATATTCGAAATTCTTTGGCCTCACGGTGTATTGTTTTCGGTTCGGTTTATTATCGTTTGCCTTACATACTCGGTACATTGTTTTGTCTTGACGTCCCTTTTAACTTGGGGGGCGGCCGTGCTCATGCCCGCAAGTTAATGCAACCCGATAAGCGATCCCATTTACCCCGCAGTCTTCCACTGATTCATGCGCGGCGCTCCACTTGAATCGAGCCGCGTCCGCGATGATATCTTTATTTTGACATGTAGATATGGATAGCGGGGCGCGTCCTATCCTTCTACAACTTGTGTTCATAGAGGTCCGTAGGCTGTATGTAGTTGGGATGTTATGTAGCCTTGTCGGCTCTCATTTTTGTGGTATAGCATATGTAGCAGCCTAGTCGGCTTGCACTACTATCCTCAGCACATATGTATGTATGTGTGTGTGTGTGTGTGTATATATATATATCCGCTACTTGTGAGTTCTTGATGCAGAATCCATTATGCTAATCTTACAGGAGATAGTATAGCTCAGTGATAAGTTATTTATGGGCCACCATGTTGCTCAGTGAGATTCAGGTACAGATTTAGAGGTGCTTGGTCAGTAGAGGTCGGGCACTCGTCACGACTCATCGGATTGGGTCGTGACAATAACAGTATGCAATACATTAGAATCAAGACTCTAAAAGAGGAGACTCGTGCTTTAGCAACACAAAGTAACTTGTTATTACCAGTTGAACTTGTATCGTTAGAAAGGTATACTAACTTGAAATTGGGTTCCCATTACTTGTGTTAAGTTTAAGGATTTTAGCCTTATTCCCTCAGGATTAATTTGTACTGCATTTCTTCCAAAAATAAATCTTACAAGATTATATGAAAGCAAAATCTTTCACATAACATATCACATATCAACAAGTCTAGACTTTTCATTACATATGTGATTGTTGGATACTCTTAATTTAGCGTCATTATAGAAATATAAGAGAATTATTGCACCAGTTGTGGCCACAACTCTTAATAAGAAATGCATTTCTCAATCATTTTTCTTCTCTTCTAGCATATGTATGCTCAATTTCCATATATTGTGGAACAAAGTTTGGCTTCACGCCCAAAATGTACCTCCATTCAAGGTACAAATCCATCTTAAAGTGGATTTTTTTCTTCTTATCATTTGATCAAATGATTCTTAAATTCATAGACCAACTCTGTTCATGAACATCACATCTCTATATACAAAGAGTTGTCTAACAGACACATCTTTTCATGAGAAGTTAGAACCTTTTAAGTGACACTATTTCATAAAAGAATACAACATTTATAGGAAGGTTCATAACCTAACCATCAAATTCGTAGTTTTATCAACTAATCGTCATTAAAATTGTCAAGTTGTAAATTCACTACCACATCAAGGATGTATTTTGTGGGAGTTGAAGAAATAATTTTAAATCTTAAACTTCTTCAAATACTATTGGTTATCAATCATAAGCCAAGCAACCCCACACTTTAAAGTGTCCTTTCCAAATAATACTAAATACTTGAAATCTTATTATGAAAGTCGAAACCTCTCAAGTACATGACAGAACATAACATTTCAAGTGACACCCTTTCATAAATAAACACAATATTTCTTTAAGATTGTTAGAAAAATAGGTAACATAATCGAAGAAGAAATGGCTTTGAAGGGTGGATAAATCGACTTTCCTTAAAGAGATATTGTCCGTATACAAATTGGGAAAAATACAAGCAATTCCCTTCAGGATACAACAAAGCACACGTTTATACCTGCAGAATTTTCTATTCTACTTCAAGAGTGTCCTCATAGTTATAGAACTTCAGAGATGACTTTTTATAAATAGTCATATCATTTCATGAACAGATATGTCTGTTCAATTTAAGACCTCTTATATTACAATCTATCTAACGGCTCTGACAACTTCAAATACATGTATGAAGTTAGGCTTTGACAAGTCAAACTTCAGACATACGGGTCGGGTCAAAAGTTGGGCTTGAAGTCTGATGAAGTGTTTTAAGATTGAAAAGAAAACACAAAGCCAAACTGAATGTCACGACCCAACCCCGTAGGCCGCGACTGGCGCCCGAACTGGGCACCCGTACGTACCGTAAGCCAAAACAATATCTCAAATATTTAGAAAATTTGGGCGTACATACTAACCAAAAATTTACTCGTACTTCGTAAAATACCGGAAAGGCCACACAAAATAACATATTTATATACACGCAAAGGCGAGCCGGGCCGGTCGCGCGTGGATAACCGCCCAAACACATAGTACATACACAAACTGTACAGACAGGACCATAACCCACTCTTTATGTCTACAGGCCTCTAATATACAGAACAGAATCAGAAGACGGGACAGGGCCCCGCCGTACCCAAATAAGTACATGTACAAAGCAAACGATGACAACGAAAGACATATACCAAAAGTACAAGCTCCGATCAAGGGGAGCGACTCCAAACAATGCGCATATCCTACGCCGGTGGCGTATCACGCGCGTGCGTCCGTACTGCGGGCATGTAACACAGCCCCGAAGAACGTGGGTCGGTACGGGAAGTGTACCGAGTATGTAAAGCGGAAAGGCAACAAATATAATCATAATCAAAGACAGGATACAGAAATATAACGAGACGGAGCTATGGTTAGAATCGAAATACAAAAGGTAATACCTTGTCCGAGACCTCGAAAACATAATGCCAAAAGATAAGTAATGCATATCGATCATGTAATATCATATGAACATATGTCGTGTCCCGGCCCTCTCATAAGGGACTCGGTAGATGGGAAATCATGCATAACAAAAAATCATACTTTATATATATAGACAACGTGTCCCGCCCTTTATTAAGGGACTCGGTAATATGGAACCATGCGGACTCGTAATATATATCGTGTATACATAACGTGTCCCGCCCTGTCACCGCGGGTCTCGTGAATAATAATCATGAGCCATCCTGGCCACCATCCCCGTATCATCACATCATAATCGTAACGTATAACGTGTCCCGCCCGCAAGTACGAGGGACTCGGTGAATAGTACAAAGAAGTGCGCACGAGAACATGTCCCCGCCCGGCTCGGTGAATAGACATATCATAACTTGCACGAACGTAGTAATGCGAAACATATGCATATAAGTCCGACTCAATAAACAAATCACATAAACAAATCATAATACGTACCTTTCGAATGCCATGACGGATTATGTCAAATCGTAGTTTTTGAGGCTATTCGGACGTAGCAAATATATCATGGGGCTTACAAGAGATTCGTAATGGTCGTTCTTAAGCAAACGGGACAAAACGGATGACATATCGCTTCAAGAAAATCGGACGATAATCGTATATGTATATGTATGCTCTTTTGGGGATGGCACGATTACTTACTTCAAATCATGTTTCTAGAATCATAACACATGTCAAAGCATATTATGGATTCATCATATTCATCGTTCGACACGGTACCATAATCAAAAGATTTCTTTAACATTATACAGAAATAAGTCAATTAAAATCATAGTAAGAGGTCTCGGATTTTATGGGCCCACCTCGGGTCAAGTCGAGGCGGCGGACATAAATTATGGATCATAAACTTTATGAAGTCATTTATGGGCGTTTAGGACAATCCGGGTCCGTTAGAGAAGGTTTCGCACATAGAAAGCATTTTGACAACAATTTGTAAAGAAACAAGTTCAATTCTATTGAACGTTTTGGCGCTATTTCCAATCTTGGATTATGAGACGCAGGAGTGCAACCAAGGCTCACTTTCAAGCCTGTTACGCTCAAAACATGCCAAAGAAGAATAGGGAAGGCTTTACATACCTTCGTTATGCCTTACGCTCGTCCAATCTTAATTCCCGTTTCGCCAAAAATCTGCAAATGGTCATCTTTACCAATTACTATTCATGCAAGCTAATATTTCAACTTTGGTTAAGTATTTGGCTACCGAAATTTCGGCAGCACCTCCCCTATAAATATGACACCCCCGAGATTCAACTCGGCTCAAACAACCAACAACAACCCAACAACAATATCAATAGTCACAATACAACACAATATAACCTATTTAGTCATTTTTCCAACATAAGGTTATAACCCTCATTCCAACCTTGCGTTTCCAACTCAAATCCAATATTTTCACATTCATTATTTATCAAAATCATTACAATACCATTCGGAAACATATCATAACATTTCTACAATATATACACAAGATATACAAATTATGCCAATTTTTTCCACTAAAGTCATAACTTATTCAATTCTTCCAATCTTTAACATTTAAGTTCATAACACACTTCCATCTTCCAAATTCATCAACATTACTCACAATTTGCACCTTAAGCACTTCATTTTCATAATTTCATAAAATCATGCTAAGACAAAGATAAGTTCCTACATTCCATTTCAAGGCGAACTTACATCATCTAACCTTCATTTACATTACAAGGATCACAACAAAATAACTAACATATTAAACAACATTAAACCATCTCCATTTCACCACCTTACACCCCACGGCCAACCTCCATAATTCCAACCTCAACTAAATTCTTTCAACTTCCATTGCCAATGTAATTTCCACCATAACCATAGCTAGAATACAATATAAAATTCAACTCATATTAATTATACAACATCACACACACACGGCTGCCCACACACACACACATCTACTTTACAAACTTCCATATTTCCATACTTTCTTCTTATTTCTACATACTAGAACATAGGCAAACCTCCATAACATAATAAAAGGAATGAATTCTTACCTCTTTCCACAATCTTCTTTACTTCACCAAGTTGCCAACTTGAAGAAATAAGCACTCTTCCTTCCAAAACAATTGCACCAAGTTGTAGAGGGCCTTTAATTTAGTGGGATTATCACAAGATAACAATTTTTGGAACAAGATTTTTGAAGGTGAATTTTCCAAGCTTGTAGCCGTATGGCTCTCCAAGTTTTGCTCCTCTTTTGTTTCGTTTTTCTCCTTCTTGTTTTTGTTTCAATTTCTTGAAATTTCTAGATGGTCAAACTCTTTATATGATTGATCACATGTTGGTCACATGATTTAATTTAATCATGGACTTGGGCCATTTAAGTGGCCATGGCCGGCCACCTTACTACATTGGGCCTCAATTTTCTCTTCTTTTTTTTTTGAGCCCAATTCTTCATGAATCGTATTTTGCAATTCCCGAAATAAATTTCCAAAATTTCAATTTTACCCTTAGGCCTTCTTCATTGTTTCCACATTCAAACTTTCATAACCGGCACACTCATACTAAGAAAAATCCAAACTTGGCCTTATTCTTTACAAGCCAAGGTTAATTCCACGTTTTTCAAATACGCAAAAATGCCGGATGTAACACTGAATGTCAAGAAAGACTTGAAGGAAATACATGAACAATAAGCAAGGATATATCATATTTCCTGTGAATACGAGCAGATTAAATTTTCCTATATATATCACATAAGTGTGGTTCTGTTTTGTCTCTGCTTTCCAGAAGATATGCTCTTTAAAGCTTCTAATCCAGTTGATTGGAAGTGTTATTAATCTCACATAAAAAGTCTGGCCAGGACACATTTGGTAATCCAACAAATATTGCTGGAAACTTAAGAACACGATGTTAAAATTCATGTTTTTCATTGTCTTTCAAGTCTGTTAACATGACGGATAATCATTTATTCACTTTTGTCACGTTATTCACAGCTTTCCACTTTTGCTCATAGATTTTCCTTCTGCTTTTGTGTCAATTCTTTTCTTGTGGTTGCAAAGAATGTGTTGCTAGAAGAGGCAATCACTCAGGGCGTGTTTGGTATGGAAAAAAAAATATTTTTAACATTTTTTAGAAAATATTTGCCAATTTTTTAATATTTGGTTGGTCAAAATATACAGTTCTAAAGAAAATGACTTTTCTAGTAGAAATAGGAAAAATAAGTTTCATAGGTGGCATTCCAAGTCCATTTTCTCCTCCTCACCCACCCAACAACCCTAACCCCTACACCTTTACCATCCCGCCCTCGCCACCCCGTAACCCCAACTCCCCACCCTTCCCCACCTTTGCTATATTACATATAACTGGTCTAGGGATAATTTTTTGTCTACTTACCGAACACTAGAAAACCCACTTATTATTATTTAAAAAAAAAAAAAACATTTTCCATGAAAAAGATTTTCCTTCATACCAAACACACTTTGATTTCTAAACTCATCCCTAATTGCATTCAAACATATTATAAACAGTATGCTAATCCCATACATATTGCATACATACCCGAAGTTAGGCATTTGGAGAGGAGAATTTCAACCCGTATGTTTGAAGATTCTTAAATTTCAACTTGCGAATTTGAAGTTAATTTTGAGGCAGCAGTTAAACCTGTAAAAAATTATGAACGTCGACTATTTCTTAAATGGGGATCATAGAAACGGCTATCTTTGCATTTCTAAACTTTTCAAATTCAATAGCGAAGCTATCGAAAGCTCCTTTCGTATTTTTTAATAGACGTAATGCACAAACTTAATAAACTCTAATGTCTCAATCGGAGAGCTTAGTTTGAGGAGGTCGAAGTTAGACATTCCATATATTTATATTACTTAGACTTCTTTTAAAATGAAAGAGACAAGAGAGGAGCATATATTATGACATGAAGGCAGATTCTTGTCAGAGACGTATGGTTGGAACTAGGTATATTATAGCCAGTATCTAGACCTTCTGAGATGCTGGTACAATCTAGAAAGAAAAGAACAACAATCAAAATACTTAATAGCATGGCGATACATTTATACAAAACTTCTACCTCGAGCACACGCAATGGAACCGTAGACAGTCAAGTGAAATCCAATCCAATTGCACAGGTGTAGTTTATTATTTTTATTTTCTTAAAAGTTAATATTTGAAAAATATGTCCCTTCATAAATGATAGGGAAAATGGCTAAAATGACCCCAAATTATGGAGCGATTTGCTGTAACATACCTAAACTTTGCGGGGCCTATTATTCCCTGGCCTATTTTGGCCTTTTCCAAATTTGAGTGGTGTGTGATGTACATGCACCGACACGTGTATATATCACATATTTTAATTTTTTTTTATAGTTTATTCGTATTTTTTTTTCCTTTTTCTATTCACTTCTCAATTTGTTTTTCTATTCCTATCATACTTTTTTTCCGGCAAAAATCGAGGAGCCAAATTGGCTTCTCTTTCTCTCTCTCTCTTTTTTTTTTTTGATCTGTTGTACTCTATTTTTTTCTTTTTTCTTGTACTTTAGTTTTTTCTTTATTATATTTTAGTATTGAAATTGTGCCGCAAAATATGGATGTCTTTGCAAAATTTAAAAATGAGGTTCATCCTCAACCTCAAATCTGAATTTTCAACCAAATCCATCTTAAATCTTTACCAAATCAACTCAAATTTTAGATATGAACTCACCAAGATATTGCGGTAACACATTTTTTAACTTTGCGATACAAAGAAGCTTTAATGGATGCCGAAGGTGTTTTCTACACTTTCTTCACGTTTTTAAGCACACAAATCAGTAGAACATTAGAACCACAAATATCCACATCTGTATAGAATCAAACACAATAGTATATGAAATCAACAGATTCAACTTGCCAAAGACAAATAAAACCAAAAAGACAAAGAAAAACAGTGAGCAAACGACGTTATTGAGGCTTTTTTCGTCAGATCTCCCCATATACAGCCAGTTAACCATATTTCGCTGGCTTGGGGGGGAGGAGCTCATCGATGTTAATGGAGTTCTGATAGATTCACAGCCAATCTGATTTTTCCCCACGTTTTCAGCGAAGAGGGATGAAAAGAAGGAAAGAGTAAGAAAAGGAAAAAAAATCAAAGAAGTAAATAAAATATGTTTAAAGAAAGAAATGTTTGAAAAATATATTTTTGATATTTTTATTTGCTTCTCACTCTCCCAAAGAGAGTGAACTACACTCTCTATACCACCTCACCATCCAGAGTGGTATATATATTTCAATTTAAACCCCTCAAAGTTTAGGTGTGTTACAGCAAATCTGACATTGTTTAGGGGTCATTTTAGTCATTTTCCCTAAATGATATTAAGTAAGGTATTTAAGATACATATTTTTGTTTTTAGAAAATATATAATTGATAATCAAATATTTGTAACTAATATTGTAAAAATAATTGATATATATATATATATATATATATATATTCAAATTAATAGTATTTTAATTTAATTAATTAAAAAATTCAAAGCACTTTTTTTGTAAGAACATCATGGATTGGATGTTTGAAAAAAAAATTACTATTTATAAATATAATGTCATCACATTATTCAAATGTTTGACAAAAAAAGTAATCTATCAATTGTAAGTGTAAATGGAACAAAGATGCAATGCGAAATAACAAGTTAATAGTACAATCATTCTCTCTCGGCGCATGTTAAGGTCACCTTACTAACGTGCGCCACCTTGCACCGCCATGGCTAAGCGTGGTCGAGGACGACCGAAGAAGACGGAGGAGGAACAGGTACCTATTGGTGTACAAGGGAAGAATACGACATCAAACCCCAAGGCACCACTACAAGCCCTAATCTCTGGTAACAAAGGGAAATTGGGGAATACGAAATCATCTACAATTGGGAAGAATAATGAGGTATTACCAGTGACGATGAGATCTGGCACCCCCAAACTCAAAGCAATTGCAACAAAGGAGAATGAACCACAATCATCTTCGATTGCGGACTCACACTCTAAGGCTAATACGAGTTCGGGCCCCAAAAATGATGTTGGAATCACTACAAATGAACTACCAGAGAAGACTATCGAGGAACAGATGCCTCAACTGGATGAGGCACACATAGGGATGGAACAGGAACATACTCCACTTTGGAAACAAGAGGCAGAACGACTGAAACAAACAAAGTCATGGATAGGGTTATTCACGAACAACAGGAATACTGCAAATGGTATGGCCCTTATGTTTATACCGCTAGTAGTTATCGATGGTAAGCCTACAGTACTTGTGAACAGTAGTGAAAGAACAAACTAAGGAATGGACGAATGCTTTAATCCTGTATACTATGGGTGAAGCCCCGTCCTATAACTATATGAGTACCTATATTGCAAAGAACTGGAATTCTGTAGCTGACCCAACTGTGTATTGGCATGATAAGGGATACTATATTGTAAAGTTTCAAAGTATTGAGGATAGGAATGAAATCTCGTACTCGGGGCCATACACTATCAATAGCAGACCTTTAATATTGACACCATGGACTCCTACCTTTGATTTTGAGCAGGCCTTCCTAAAGACTATGCCACTGTGGGTCAGATTTCCTAATCTACCACTTAGTCATTGGGGACCTGTGCCACTGAGTAAAATTGCCAGTAGAATAGGAGCTCCCATGTTTGCTGATGAGTGTACCAAGAAGCAGACAAAAGTCTCATATGCTAGGGTGTTGGTGGATGTGGATATTACTCAAGATCTGCCTAGAGAAATTACAATTACTGATGAAAAGGGGAACTCTCAGACACAAGGTGTTAGCTATGACTGGAAGCCTTTATTTTGCAAAGTGTGAGCTCAAAATGGGCATGAGTGCAAGGAAGGACCTAAGAAACCACAACAGAAGTGAAATCACCAGAACCCACAACCACCAAGGGATAGAGGTGGACAGAAGGATCAGCAGAAAGGGGTACAACAGTGGGTTGGAAACCGGTAATGATTAAGGATGTGCCACAAGTTCCAAAACAACAAGAGGAACCAGCTGACACTGCAAAAAAGGATGAGACAAATGGTATTCAAACACAGAAGGAGAAGGTAAAGAATCAGGGCCCTCAGGTAGTGCAAAAGACAACCAAAAACACTCAAGTTGCTAAGAGCAGTGGCAAAGTAGCAGAGGTGTTTGTGACCCCATTTCCTAGAGGGTTCAGTGGGGGTACAAATGTGGGAAGTCTTGGAAGTATGTCATATGGAGCAGCACTACAAAAGGGTACAATCATAAATCAAAACACTTTCTCCCCTTTGGCACAAGGAAGCACAGGATTTACTGGGTTAGGAAGGCCTCCAGATGGGAGGCAAGCTGTTGTATCTCAATGACTTATTATTCTGGAATGTGAAGGGCATTAATAAGCCCTTAAAACAAAGGGAAATGGGGGTATATCTGAAAAAACATAAAGTATATCTAGCTGGATTAGTAGAGACTAAGGTGTTGTAACCAGGATTGCAAAAGGTTGGAGCTACGCTACCAACTACTCTCATGCAGTAAATGGTAGAATTTGGTTGCTATGGCAGTCATCTGAGGTGGGGTTTACTGTTCATGATGTGCATAGTCAATACATCCACCGAGTAATCACTGATAGGAGAACTGATTTTTCTAGTGCTATTACTGTTGTCTATGGGAGTAATAGCCAAGAAGAGAGGAAGGAACTGTGGTCTGGACTACAAAGAGTAGGTGCTAATCTAACAATCCCATGGTGTATCTGTGGAGACTTCAACTCACCCCTAAATATTGAAGATAGAGTTGGGGGTCTACCCGTAAGTGAAGCTGAAAGTAAGGATTTTTGGCAAGTAATAGATAATTTAATATTGGAAGATATGAAATCTACAGGAAGGGTCCTTACATGGACTAATGGACATATTTGGAGCAAAATAGATAGGGCACTATGCAATTAGGAGTGGATTATTCAAAATGGACACATCATTGCCCAGTTTCAGGAAAAATATTTCTCAGACCATTCACCTGTTCATATGGAGATTACTAGAGCAACTACACATAGAAGGAAGCCTTTCAGGTTCCTCAACATTCTAACTGATGATGAGCAGTTCTTATAGGTAGTGGAAACTACATGGGAGACATCAATACAAGGTACAGGTATGTTCAGGCTATGGAGCAAATTAAAACTGTGTAAGATTCCATTAAAGCAACTCAAAGCTGAAGGTCTGGGAAGCCTAAACACAAAAGTGGATGAGGCAAGACTTAGACTACAACAAATCCAAGAAGAAATTACAAGGCGATCCAAGTCAAATGTTGCTGGATAAGGAAAAGGAAGCCATGGCGGATATGACAAAATGGATGAACATCCAGGAAAGGGTATTAAAACAAAAGTCCAAAGCTCATTGGTTAATGGAAGGTGATGGCAACAATAAATGTTTCTTCAATCATGAAGGCTAGAGCAAGTACTAACTATATTTCCCTAATTAAGGACTCTACTGGCAGAACTCTACATAGGCATGATGACATGGCAGAAGAAATACTAAGGTTTTACAAGGGGCTGTTGGGATTTGCTACTGCTATGATCCCTGCTATAGAATTACCTATCATTAGGAATGGGCCCAGTCTTACCATACCCCAGCAACATGCCATGTGTGTGGAGATTACAAGGGAGGAAATAAAGGATGCACTGTTTGCTATAGATGACCACAAAGCTCCTGGCATTGATGGTTTCAATGCTTATTTTTTCAAGAAAACCTGGAGCATCATTCAAGAGGATCTGTGTACAGCTATGATGGAATTCTTTCAACAAAACAGGCTGCTTAGAACTATCAAGAATACATTGGTCACACTTATCCCCAAAACTTCACATCCAGAGACCATTAGAGATTTCAGACCAATAGCATGTTGTTCCATAGTATACAAGATTATCTCAAAAAGCATCTCAAACAGAATAAAAGGGGTCATAGATGGAGTAGTGGGACACAATCAATCAGCTTTTATCCCGGGAAAGCTAATTGCAGACAACATAATTGTAAGTCATGAGCTGGTTAAGGGGTACACTAGAAAGAACATATCACCAAGGTGCATGATTAAGGTGGACCTACAAAAAGCCTATGATTCAGTGGAATGGTACTTCATTGAACAAATGTTGAAGGAGTTGGGATTCCCAAGCAAGATGGTCACCTGGATCATGAGCTACACATTCAAAGCTATAAGCTATACATTTATGGTGAATGGAGAGATGACTGATACTATGAAAGCCAAAAGGGGATTGAGGTAGGGGGACCCTATGTCCCCATATATATTTGTCCTGTTGATGGAATATCTAAATAGATGCCCAAATGCCTTGAGGTCAGAACCAGATTTTAACTACCATCCAAGGTGTCAAGGGATGGGAATCACACATCTATGCTTTGTGGATGACCTCCTCCTCTTTGCAAGAGGAGATGAGAGTTACGGAGACTAATACATGAGAGAGTTTCACTATTCTCAGAAGCATCTGGATTGAAAGCAAACTTAGCCAAGAGTCAAGTATAGTTTGGTGGAGTGGATGATGATACTAAGGCAATTATTCTGTCTATCTTGGGGTATGAAATAGGAGAGTTGCCATTTAAATACTTGGGGGTGCCCCTGTCTACAAAGAGACTCACAATTCTGCAATGTAAACCGCTGGTAAATAAGATAACAGCCAGAATTACTACATGGATGGCCAAATGTCTTTCATATGCAGGCAGACTTCAGCTTGTGAAAGCAGTGCTATTTGGAGTTCAGGCCTATTGGTCTCAACTGTTTTTGATGCCAAAGAAAATAATTAAGATGGTAGAGGCAGTATGTAGGAGCTATCTGTGGTCAGGAGAAGCAACTATAACTAAGAAAGCCATAGTAGCTTGGGACAAGGTATGCTTGCCTAAGAATGTTGGGGGGATGAATTTGCTGAACCTAAGAATATGGAACCAGGTGGCCATTTGTAAACTACTATGGGCTTTAAGTCAAAAGAAGGACAGACTCTGGATTACTTGGATACACAACTACTATATCAAGAATCAGGATATTCACACCATGGACAGCCCTAAGCAAGCTGCTTGGATGATAAGAAAGATCATACATATGAGGAAGTACTGGCAGGAATTGGGAAATATTGATAGCCTGATCATAGGAGGAAAGTTTCATTTGGCTACTGCTTATAAGAGACTTCGAGGAGCGATTGAGAATGTGGCTTTCAGAACAAACTCATATCTTTCTGACATAGCTGAACCTAAACACAATTTCATCCTATGGGTGAGCTTACATGGGAAATTGAGAACAAAAGATTTGTTGATTAAATGGGGACTCAGTGTGGATCCTCTGTGTGTGTTTTGCAACTCTGCAATGGAAACTCAGGAACACCTATATTTTGACTGCCCATTCACAAAGGGAATCTGGCAAAGTATGCTCAATTGGTAACAGTGGGATAGACGAATTCAAACATGGTCTGTTGAATGGGACTGGGTGCAGCAGCAGTCCACAAGGAAGCAGCCTAGGAAGGTGATTCTCAAGGCAAGCTTGGCAATAGTGGTTTACAACATTTGGATAGACAGAAACAAGAGGATGTTTCAACACAAGATCACACCTAGACAAAATATGGTGCACCAGATAAAGCTCAGTTTGTGCATCAGAGTCGGAAGGAATCAGAGGCTGTTTAGCTATATTAGCTCATTATGAGTTTAGGAACATTGTAATTAGTTAGTATTTTTGTCATAGAGGGGAGAATGAGAAGGGACTGAATTTGTAATGAGTGCACTTGGTAATTAATAAAATTTCCTTTAATTGCTAAAAAAAAAAAAGTCAATAGTACTAACCCAAATAAATTAAAATCGAAAATATAACCTAAATTAAGGAAATGAAAGATAAATAATGGGATTAGGCACTATTACCTCCCATACCTTTTCAGGGGTGTTATTATCCCCCTAAACTTTTTTAAGACGGAATAATTACCATCTTAAGCACTGACGTGACAAGGAGAGTGTATTTCACTCTCTTTGGGAGAGTGAGAAGCATAAAATCTGACACGTGTCATTTTTTAATTGGGTACT
Source organism: Lycium ferocissimum (assembly GCF_029784015.1). Classification (NCBI taxonomy): domain Eukaryota; kingdom Viridiplantae; phylum Streptophyta; class Magnoliopsida; order Solanales; family Solanaceae; genus Lycium; species Lycium ferocissimum. The sequence goes on along the minus strand of NC_081343.1, from coordinate 602,394 downwards.
TCATATTTAATTACACCTAATTATTTATCATTAAAGCTTAAAAAAAATTTCTAAACTGATTTTTTTTCTATATATGAAAAAAAATCTAGTCTTCCAAATTTAGTTTAAAAAAACAGGTTTCCACATTTTTAAAAAATAATTAGTTTTCAAATTTTTATAAAAAATCAATTTTTTCACATTTTGACAAGAAAAAGCACTTTTCCCAGATTATTTTTTAAAATAATCCAAACTTTATTTGAAAAATAAAAATCACCTAAAAATTAAAATCATGAAAATCTAGATTTTTTAAGACCAAAAAAAAAAATTTTAAAAAATCCATGTTTCCAGAATTTTTTTTTTTTCCAGAAAAACGGGTATAAAAAAAAAAAAAAAAAAAAAAAAAAAATTTTCAATTTTTTTTAAAAAAAATATCCATTTTTCATTTTTTTTTCAAATAAAATTCAATTTTTTCAATTGTTTTTAAAATTGCCACGTAAGCTAAAAGAATTTTAAAAAAATAGAGAAATAAATATACATGTGTCACTCTCTCATCAGAGAGTAGATATCCAGTTTTAGGGTGATAACTATTCTGTTTTAAAAAAATTCAAAATGGTAATAAGATTCCTAAAAATGTAAGATGTGTCATAATAACTGCGGCCAAAGTTCAGAGAGGTAATAGTGTCTTATCCCATAAATAATACTCCCTTCGTTTCAATTTATATGAACCCATTTGACTAAAGCGATATTTAAGAAAGAAGGAAGACTTTTAAAACTTGTGGTTCAAAATAAGCCTTGAAAAATTTGTGTGGTCGTAAATCATTCATAAAGTGAATTTGTTTCCAAATTAGGAAAGAGATCATTCATTTTGGCACGGACTAAAAAGGAAATAGGTTCAAACAAATTGAAACAGAAGGAGTATAAAAAAGAAAAATATTTTTTAGAATTAAAACAATTTTAAATATAAAAATAAAATAAAAAAAGAAAAAGAAATTGAATAATAGAAGTAAAAATATTTTTTTTTTTAAAAGATTTAAAAAAATAAAAGAAGAAAGAAACTAAAAAGTAGCCATGTGTAATTATACCCAATGCTCAACCCCTTGAGAATTGAAGAGCATAATTACACCCTCCCAATTACACTCAATTTCCTCCTAACCAAACATGTAATTACTTGACCAAACACACAGATCAAACTGGGTGATTAAACCCAATTACACTGAAATCCAATTCTCATGTGTCCTTCCAAACAGGCCTCAGGCGTAAAATGGTTCAATCAATAATTATTCTTTCCAATTTCGCCGTCTTTGAAATTAAAAAGCACGCCATTAAAAAATAACACTTCAACTGTGACTTGAATAGACATCATTTAAAACACCATAGCCAATTCCTGTACATGATTAGACCTTTTCAAAAAAAAAAAAAATCTCTGTACATGAATAGATGATAAGGAGACCTGTTATGAATGATACCATATGCCAATTTCTGTACATGACTAGATTACATGAGACCCTATCCTATACAAGTACCTCAAAAGTTAGAGCTCTATATACCGCTCCATCTACAATAATTTCTTCTCTGACCAGATATAAATCGGGACTTTACACTAATATGGTATCCGGAAGAAAGCAGCTTGGAAACTGTGAGAATAATTCAAATATAACACTCCAAAACTGCATCAACTATTCTTTAGCAAATGTAGCATACCACGTAAATGAATAACACCAATAAAGTACACGGTAGAAAGCTTGGTAGTAGTTTTGCAGCAATAACGTATTCAGGGCCTGGTAGTAGTTTTGCAGCAATAACGTATTCAGGGCCGGAACATCCTCATGACCTTAGACACTTGAAGCCGACAGAATGGACACCGGGAAACTGCAGACGAGCATCTACGACAAAGCACATGACCACAAGGGACTATAGTAACGTCTACTTCAGTGTTGAGACAGATGCGGCACAACCATGCTGCTTTAGCCGTGTCAGCTTCTTTCGTAGCCATGTCAGACTTTTCCTGCAAATTCACAAGATTCACAAGTTTATATGCTAATAATTTGGCCATCTACTCGGCAGACAATAACATTTGCAACTCTGAGAGATCGATTCATGATCATATGGTAGCATTCATAAGGGGACCAAGGAATTACATTCTGTTCCCATAATGCAACCATTGTAAAAGGGGCAGGGTTTTTAGAATTATATTGCGACATAGTTCATTTCTATTTCACAAATGAAGACATTATTTGTAGCTAATCCTAAATTTACGATCAGTTTCCAAGAAAAACAGCTGCTTATATTCAATATTGAGAACCAAACTTACACTGAAAATAGCAAGATAGCAGGAAACATAAATGGAGACAAGGAGAATGAAAAGGAGACGGACTCACAAGGGGAATGAGGAGACAGAATTTTGCAACAATAATATGCATGCCTATTCTTGCTATACCCTTTTAACCAGTTCCCTAATCGCACCCTTTTATTTTTTTACAAGCCTACTGACCTGGATCCCAGATATAGTCTGTTAACCTTTATGAAGACCTTCTGGCCATATGCTTCTTCTCAGCTCAATAACCGTTTGAGTGATATCCACATTTGACTTGGGTTGATTCATAGCAATAACCCCATCCTCAACAAGGACCTTGTCCTCAGGGTTCGATTAAGGCAACATTGATATCATAGCAGTGATTTTATTAAGACTTGAATGTAGATCAGGCACTAAATCAATAAGATATAGGTCTAGAGAACCGCTAGGAAAATAGATAAGGAGTTTTTTACAGATTATCGAACAATTCGTTCGAATCCGACCCAACATGAATTTCTAGCTAAAATGGTTTTTCGGAACAAGATCTAAAAAGAAAGATCTTTTTCCTAAAATTCTCATTTCCTTCCCTTAATATCATACTTCGTCTCAATGAATATTCACTTTAGATTGCTTAGTCCATCTCATTATTAATTCATTGTTAAAACGATTTGAGTACAAGAAATTTTGTCAATAATTCTTGTTGTATAGGTAAACAAACTCATGAGAAGAATCTCGTCAAGAAGCAAGGCTTATACTCTTCTTTGACTTCAGAACATGAGGATAACTCTTCCACAGATGCAGCCAACTCTACATCTCTGACCAATTTCTGCTATGCCAACCGACAAACCCAAACAAACACTTTAACACGTGTGTTAAGAAGCAAGGCGTCCTCTTTACTCCATTGGAGGTTCCAACAGCTAGTAAAATGTCGATCATAATGCAAAGATGTTAGTAAAATTCTCTAACTTAAAATTTTGGACAAGAGCACTGTCATACTTTTAAAGTGCAACAACAACAACATACACAATGAAATCCCAGAAAGAGGGAGGGTCGAGTGTACGTAGACCTTGCCCCTACCTTGGGAGGTAGAGAAGTTGCTTCCGGTAGACCCTCGGTACAAGGACTCAATACTTTTAAAGTGTACGAATAAGAATCTGGCAACTCGATGATTTGGTACACACCCATGTTTTCTCATGTCTCTAAGAAGTGAACAACCAAACTCTATCTCGTCGAATATACATATTGCTTGTATCATTCGAGCAAAAGTAAATATAGGAGGAGAAATACCTTTCACAACATTTCATAAAACACATTTGGAGCAACTTTTGAACAATATCCAGCCAACAGAATTTCCTACACCTGATTGTACAACCTAAAAGTGGGTTCACAAGAGAGAGTATTCCACATATCCACTAGCATTCTAGTTGCTTGCCCTGGTAAACCAGCTCTCCTATAAGTTTTATTGAGAATGTAAACCAACTCTCCCATAATGCCTTACAAAGAGGGACTCTTTGAGAATAACCCCTACATCTTTCATCTGTAATAACAATCTATCTATAATCTTAAATTCCATGGCGATAAAAGCACCAGCAATTTCCTTGGCCTTACTAATCGTAAGGAAAGTAAATTTTCCTAAGTGATGAGCAACTCCAAGTGCCTCAACTTGTACTTCAGATTCCAAACATAATCCACCTCTCAGTGTATGTAAACAACTAGAAAGCATAAGGTAGTCCACATGACCCTCATTGCCGGCAAATGAATTCCACACCAACAATACCATTCTCTTGGTGAATATTAGTCATGCTCTCCATAGTGTACAACATTACCAAAGTTGTCCGCCAAAACCCGATATTAATATGCGTAGGATTTTGAATGCACTTCTCAAGGGACACAACATCATTTCCAAATGCAACTGCTGCCTCATACTCAATCCCAAAAACAGGTTTAATCAGAAGAAACACAGCAAATATTCATCACATAAGCTGGTGATAGCTACAAATGTGCAGATTCAATCTCTGACGTCAGCAAGGCACGGACAACACATATTTCACCTTTCCTCGAACACTTGGTCCACTCTACTGTCCAATTATTCCAGATATGCAGTAACGTTTTTACTTTGAATGAAAGGATTTTTGGGGTTCGCGAAAATATGCAAGCATGATATTCCCTCGCCTAAGGACACGTGTGCATCAATAAAACAAGAAGACTTGGGGGAGGGACAGCAATCATATAGTAGTGGGAAAACAATGCGAGAACCAGAAATGGCAGAGGTCACTAAACAAGGAGAGATACCTGCTCGAGCAAGAGTGCTGCTTGAGAATCCTTATATTGCTCTTGTAATGTGATTGTTGTTTCCAGTAATGATTGCTTCTCCATATCCGTACTGATTCCCGCTGCAGAAAGCATCTCCTGAACTGCCTGGACCAATTCTGCAGCAGAGACTCTGCCATGTTGGAGTGCTTGAAGCTGCTGCTGCTGCTGGTTCCCCTATCAGAAGCATCACTTAAATCTATAAGTAACAAATATTAGATCAATTTTCACAAAAAGTAGACCTAGAGACAACTTTGTTAGAATCCAGTCGATTACTATATGCAATGGGAGGACATTTTAGCGAGCATTCATTTACCACAGGGAGGTAGACAAGATAAGTTTCTGGAAATGAACATGGTATGGTGATACATCTTAAGGTCTTCAATAGCTAGTTTCCATAACCAGTGACAGAAATACAACAATGCCTAATGTGATGAGAAGGGAAGGGGGCCGGGCTTTATGGGGCACCAGTGTAGAAGGTGTGTGGAAGACGCACAGGAGATGGCTCAACCGATAGATTTACAAATTTCCCTGTATCAGACAAAGATAATGGAAGGAATATGGAGACAGTACTAGTACAATTTTTTCGACAGAGTAATAAATTTCATATATGTTTAGGTGAAAAAACATGCCTCAATACAAGGGTATACCAAAAACTAGAGAACATACAAAAAGAGATGGTTTTATAAGAACGACACCCAATCATCTATACAGAGTCACTACTAGTACATCAAAGAGACTGCAGACAAGCCGTTACGAAGACCCAGTTAACCATAGCAGTTGCCGGAAAATGAAAGAGGACCGGTTGAAAAGGGAGATACAAATAGAAAGTTCACCATGAAATCATTTTATTATGTGCTACTTAAGAAGGAAGCAGGATAGTTTCCTCAAAATGCTATTTGGTCTCCATGATCCCAGGAAGGTGAAACCTCTTCACTTGGACAGAAACTAGGAATGCAAACTTATATGTTGACCATTGCTCATTCATTGAAAGATAGCAGCCATGCAGTTGGATTTGTTTCGTGATATTTTATGCTAACTGGACAGCGCCTAGACTGTTGTTCAGACTCTTAAATGCTCGAAGGGGAAAGGAAGAACCAGAGGAGCAGCTTGGAATATAACACCACAGGCAGTTATGAGAAAATCGGATGGAATAAGGAAACAGTTTGATCAGATTTTTGGCCATAACACATTTTCCATATAATTTTGGAGTACACAAAAGAGAACTACATGTATAGATGGTTGGTTGGATGTAGTGATATGAATGCAGGTCTCTAAAAATCAATTACAATTGGTATTCATTAAAAATACTGCAATAAGACGGAGTTCAAAAGGCACATGGTTTTTGCTCAAAGCACTTAAGAATGCACTGCTGCTATAAAATGTCAACCATTTGATTCTACATCGGAAATTTAACACAGGTATGTACCTCAGAAGGTCTTGACTCAACTCTTCCAGTAACACCTTCACTCCTGGTACTGTCCATCGTACAATAACCCTCCAGAGAATCAGCTGAGGAATCCTCACTAGAGATTGTGACACTTTTGAACGAAAAGACATGTGAAGATAGAAGAAGCTCAACCAAGCCCAGTGATGTTTCTACTTTGAATCTGTAGAGTGCTTGGCCTGATGATGGTCTCACATTCTCTAAAACCCTACCATACCTCAACTTTTCTCCATTCTGCTGCCGCCAAGCTACTATTTCTCCAGCATAAAAAGGTCTTAATGGGTGAAATTGTACTTGTAAAGCATCTTGGGGTAGTATATCCCTGCCAAGAACACAATCTTTTTCACTTCTGCATCCATTAGCTTGCATATGAGAACTAAGTTTCAAGATATCAACAAGGGCAGTCTCAGAGCCCTCAGGACAGAGGAATAGAGAGCCCATTGGTAATGGGATGGGGAAGTCCAAAACCCTGCTTACAGCAATCGCTATTACATCAGCAATAGAGACATAGGCTGGTGGTTCAGCAATCAACACAGAAGCTTTAGACGGTTCAACAAAGTAAAGGGCCCTGTGACGCGATGTATCCTTCCACTCTGGGAACATCGATTCCTGTCTAACTCGAGTGATATCCAAAGATTTTGGAAGGAGCACAAAGCGTGTATGTAGACATTGAACAAATTTCAACTTCTCTGCAACCAATTTCAATGAACTTCGTATATCCTCTAAGGTAGCATGACCAATGCCAGGAACGTTGCTTGCCATGCTACTGACAACAGTCCAGATTGCAGCTTGAAAGGGTCTGCTAAACAACTTGTGCCTTATAGCTTCAATTGGAACTGATCCAATGAATTCCAAAGATTGCAAATGTTCTTCACAATATAGTTCCTGCAAAGATAGACCATTAACTTCATATAAGAGACCACATTATGTGGGAGACCACATTATGTGGGCATACAGAAAAACATGTTAGTGTGCTAATCATTCAGGTAAGAAAAGGGGGTGAACAAATTCAAATACATATAGCAAACATGACGTCTGCAGCTGCACGAACATGACCAGAACCTTATGTAGAGTAGAAATACATATAAGTAACCAGATCCTTTTGGGTACCTCGATAACCACATCTGAAAGCTTCTTGATTCCAAAGGCAATACATAACTTTTCAGGGAGATCTTGGTGAACAAACCTCAGCTTGGAAATGTCAATAAACTTAATATAGCTAGAACCATAAGAATCTATGTATACACATGACTTAGAATGTACAAGTCTGCAATCATTATCGGGGACAACTGCTTCAGAATGCCAACTGCTCATGTTCGAAGTGTTTACTTGATCACAGATGAAATGCACAATTTCCATCACAGCACGGAATTCATTTGGGTTTAAACGCTGATATCCACATGCTTTTTGAAGATTCAAAAGGAGAGTCTTTGCAGAAGAGATAGAAAGTGTGTCCTGGAGGCCCAAGTCTTTAAGGATATTCACATACGGCAGGTACAGTGAAGGGAGTTCAAAGGCAAATGGGGAAAGATTAATTGTCAGATGTGTGAAAAGGCAGCTTGCTGTCACCAAACGTGTACCATTTGCGGCAGGCATGAAGGCCACTTGGCGCAATGCCTCCTTGTCTGGCAAGGAAAAGAAAAGATGCAGAACCAATTTAATCAGCTGACAAACAAAACGAGAAATGCTCATAACACAGCTTATCTACTTCAAATCGAATCAATTTAAAGGAAGTGAAAGAAGTCTTTCAGGAAAAAAACAAAAAAAAGAAAGCCGGGAAATGAAATGGTGGCTATCCTTACTACATTCCACCAGCATTTCTACAATGGGAAAAAAACCTTGCCACCTAAGCCAATTCCTATGGATCATGTGATATTTTTAGTGGCAAATATTCACTCATAAACATTGTTCAAACTTGTCTAGTAATGTGTTGAGTTGACTATGTTAATTAATTAGCATGATTTTGTGAGACTTTGTTTTTCCTTTAACTCCTTTAATTGTAATTGATTGTCTTTCTTAATCGTTAGAATTCACTTGTATAAATACCCCTTCTCATGGGATATAAAGAACACTGAAATACAAAGAAGCCTTTTCTTCTTTCTCAAGTTCCACATGGTATCAGAGCCATTGCTACCTTTTGAGATGTTTTTTCCCCCTCGCAGCATTAGGTTTTTTCCCCTCGCAGCATTAGGGTTCCTTTTTTTTCAAAAAGAGGTCGAGCTTTCTCTCTCCTTGAACCTGTCCGCAACAAAAACTTTGTTTGTCTGTGTTTTTGCTTGGCTTCGCCTTTCATTTCTGAGCCAACCCATCAAGTTTTTCTGTCCGGCAATTTTTCCCCATATTTCTTCTTCTCTGAGGAACTAATTTGAAGATAATTTCCTTCTAGAGTTCTAGGAAATTCTATTTTCTGATTTAGAGTCCTATCAAAACTATGGGGGGCACAAAGGCAACGGAGAATAATTTTCTTCCACAAATTAGTGTTGTGAAATTACTGGTACGTATCTACCTACTGCATCTGATAGTGGTCTATGAAATTTTGAAAATTCACTTGTTATGAGCCATGGAACAATGGTAAAGTTGTTTCCGTGTGACCTATAGGTCATGGATTCGAGCTGTAGAAGCAGCCACTAATACTTGCATTAGGGTAGGGTGTCTACATCACACACTTGGTGCGGCCCTTCCCCGGACCTTGCTAAAGCGAGATGCTTTTTGCACCGGGTTGCCCCTTCTTTTTTACTTGTTATGACATGGTTTTTGAATACTATGCACCCCCATATCTCTAAGGCTCTAAGCAACATTTATACTACAAAAAAGATCTCGAATTCAACTTATTGCACTAACTCTCGCTGCGTCACAAGGGTAATGATGACCAGATCTTTGAGATTCGAAAAGTTGACTATCACTAATTATTATTCCGAGTTAAGTAGGTTATGGCTGGAGATTGACTATTATCAGGATATCCAAGCGAAGTAAACCCCATGATGCAGTTCCTTTTCAACAATTGGTTGAAAAATAAAGGGTCTACAGTTTCTGGTCGATTTGGACCTAAAGTATGACAAGATCAGGGTTTAAGTTCTTGGTAAAGTTCATTTTCCTTCTCTTGAGGATGCATATTCTTATGTTCAACAGAAAGAGAGCCAACGAAGTGCCAAGCTGTATTAGGCTCAAATTCAAAAGTCTGTGTTAATTGTCTCCCATGAGCAACCAAAGGCGATCACTTCTAATAAAGATCACTTGCCCAGTGATTATTGTGAAAGCCAAGACACACAAAGGAGACAAAATGAAAACTACATGGCTGACCAACATGAGGTCAAGGTGGAAAGCGTGTAGGTCCACCAAGGGGTGTGACACCAAGGATACGGCTATGAGAGAAACTGTCTACAGCTGAAATTCAACATTTTTGCCAACTCTTGACCAAACTTGATTCACCTTCTGTTGCTACATCTAATTATGTGCAATCACGTACTACCTTAACTCAAGGTAAGGCTGCGTACAATAGACCCTTGTGGTTCGGCCCTTCCCTGGACCCCACATATAGCGGGAGCTTAGTGCACCGGGCTGCCTTTTCATGTACTACTTTACTGCTTGCCTTAATTCTTGAATTGCTGATTCTAGGATGACTTGGGTGTATCTGTTAAAGGCCAAAAGTGAGGTTAAGTGCTCAATTTGAGGCTAAAAAAAAAAAAAAATCTTGTGAACTGACAATTGCACTGATACATAATAAAAGATTTGGTGCTTATCTGAAGTTCAAAGGGATAATCCATCAAACTAAGTTGTCCCTATACTAGTGTACAAAATGGAGTTGTTGAAAGGAAAAATAGGTATTTATTAGAAGTGATAAGATCTCTTATGTTTACCATGAATCTACTAAAAACCTACTGGGGCAATGCCATCCTAGTTGTTACCTATCTTATCGATAGAATACCACTTAACACACTCAATTTTTTCAGAGTCCTCTAGAGGTCTTTTTTAATAATCGTGGTGTCCGGGCCAACATGCGCCCACCTTGATTAATTCCACGAGATACTTGCCACCTCCCACCAGCAACATGTATCAGGTAACTCTGTCCACCAAGGCTAGGACAGATGGAAAGAAATCACCTTCTGTTTTTGTTTCTACCGGGATTTGAACCTGAGACCTCATGATTCTAAACCCACTTCATTGACCACTACGCCACACCCTTGGGTGCTAAGTCCTCTAGAGGTCTTAAAGGGTGAGAGTAAATATATTGTCCCTCCAAAGGTATTTGGGTATGTCTGCTTTGTTCACACTAGGAATCTGGAAAACATAATCTAAGAGCCCTAAGTGTGTCTTTATTGGGTATTCTCTTACATATGAAGGGTACAAATGCTATCATCCTCCCTCCAGGAGATCTCTCCTTTGTCAGCATGGATGTTACCTTTCAAGAGTAAGCCCAGTTTTGGTATTACACCTCACCTCTTCAGGGGAAGGGCAATAGATGGTTCTCCCTAATTCCAATGTTGAAACCACTACCACAGGGGAAAGTGAAGTTGGAGAAAGAATTTAGGGGGAGACTGTTGGGCTTTTGGATAAACCTGATTTGATAAGTTACACAAACAAGTTCCCAAGTGTCCTTCCATACTTTTCCAACAAGTTAGTGATAAAGAGTTGTAAATCAGGGATGGTAAAGATGAGAAAGGAATCAACACTTAAGTCATCAATGCACTCATTGCAATAACGTTTGATAATACTATTACAGGTGATAATAAGGGTTCACCCAATAGTACATTCATAGTTGGAATAGGAAGTCAGTGTTCTACAATGAAGAGAATAAAACCAAGCAAAGAATTGGATTGCGTTATCAATTTGGTATACCAAGGAAATAGGTTGAAGTAAATTACTCCACCTTTTTGTTTATATGAATTTGCTTCTAGAAGTCCCTAGAGTTGAAACAAAAAGGACTCTAAACAGAAATTCACTGACCTGATTTCCCCAACAAAAACATGTGATAACCTGAATAAAGATAAGTAAACGCAAAGTACCTGAAGAAGAGAGAGAACTCCAGACTCTGTCCAGGTACTTCAATACGTCAAAGGAAGCTTCATCAATTGTCTTTATGCCTGTAGTAGCTGGCCAATGAGCAAGTGTGTCTTCACCACTATTTCTTCCAATGACCTACAGTAACATTTTGCTACATGCTTAAATGACACAGTGATGTAATACCATTTAATATAAATTCAACGAAATAACCACCATACCTGGAGGTGCCTCAAAACTGTAGGACATGCTGGAGGACTTCTCAAATTGAGAGCTCCCCAAGAGTATTCTGGTGGGACAATGCTCTGCCTAGAAAGAATGGGGGCACAACTCCAAGCAAGTGGCCAGTCCTTTAATATAATAGCTTCAGAGTATGAACACAGCACTCGCTTTCCACTTCTCTTGCCGCCCATATTTGGTAAGCCTTTCTCAGCAGGAACACATGCTATCTTCCCAAAAATACTGCAAAAGTGGTTACTGTAAAGGACAGCAAAGTTTGATATTATAGCTTTCACAAGGCTTTCTGCCAACAACCAGATTTCGAATGATACTTCATCCTGCGAGCTGAATAACTCTTTCTCAAGATCATCAGTAAGTTCTGAAGGTGGCATGATGTCTCTTCCAAGTGACTCAACTCTCTTGGCACATTCTAGGATAACATCAGATTCAGCTGAAGTGTGAAGGCCCGCCTTCTTCAAAATGCGTAGCCATCCTTCGGAAATAAACCTTTCTCCAGGAAATTTTATTCTCATGCCTGAAAACACTGATGTTAATAAAGCATCACTGGGATCAAACAGATCGTTCGGTCTAAAGAGTTCTGCAGACATTTCATCAGCGCTTCTAACAAATTTAGTCTCCTTAAGTACTTCAATAATTGATGAGTCTTCTTGTAGGTATTGCCAATTTGAGTATAGGTAGATTAAAATATCTTCCTGTACAGACTGAGGCTTCTCATCAAATCTAGGCAATCCAAATTTGACAAAAATTTGTTGATCATGCAACTCCGGCACCCCAAGGGCTTGAAAAAGGGGTTTCTCATTAGAATTGGGAGAGACAGATAGACAGCGTTCATCAAATGGCTTAAGAAAGGTATTGGAAGGAATCATACAAAGGTCATGACTATGCAATCTCGTATATGTTCCCACAACTGTCATGTATATAGGCAAATCACGCAGTACTTCAAGCTCTTCTCTTCCATAGCCAGAGCTATTTGCAGAAAAATCAGAAGCAAAGAGGGTAAAAAGCTCATCACGCTGTGAATCTGGAAAGGAAGTGAGTTCCGGAAAGTAGCCAGCATTTTTAGCTGCGACAAGCTTTGATGCTATAACTTGACCTAACGATTGCCCCTCGCTGGGTAGACATTTGCAACGACCAGCACAATCCAAGAAAGAGGTATCAAACACAGGTATATTGCACTGGTTCAGAAACGACGTCAACCAAGGGTACTTTCTCTCTGCAACTTTAAATGATAAGCTGTAGGATTGAATCTCTTCAGTTTCCGAAGGTAATCCAGACAGATCAGCTTCTCCACTTGCCCTATCACCAAGGCCAATAGAGTCTAAATCAGTTACAATGGGTGGAATAAAAACAAGTTTTCGCTCCTTAACACGGCATAGGACTGGACGACCAAGAAAAGCTGGAATAAGAGGCCAATCAGCGAAAAGTGCCAGGTCATCTGAACAGTCATCAACCATCTTCCAGAAAAGTCTAATCCAATTAGGAGAAGGACCACATTCACTTGCAGAAGTAGCATTGTTCTCCCATGAGAACCAGGGTGCCATATTTGAGTTGACAACATGATTTACCCAGTTTTCATGGAAGAGAAACCTCATATGATTAGCCAGCAAAATAAGGGAGAAACTCTGCAGCTTTAATAATGATTGAATCGTGCTGTTAGAACAAATGTTCAACAATATTGATCTCTCCAGTACTTTAGGATGAATAAATTTAGCAGCTAAAGAAATCATTAGTGATTGTTGATCCTTGTTTCCAACCCAAAGTTCAGTAGCTCCCAGCCTAGTAAGATGATTTGTTCCTGTTGGACAGGGTAACCCTCTGAGTTCACTAGCTACAGCTAGTAGCTTCTGATCATTTCTATCTCTAATACTATCCCCAATGGCTCCCGAAATAACATTCCTTTGGGATAAAGGACCTCCTCCACGACCAATATCTTCAACAACAACTCGGCCTAGATCAAATAAGGCCTTCCCTAAACTTGTCATCATCTCAAGGGCGTCTCCTCCAGAACTGCTTGGAGGTTGCACAGTGTTGTGAATTCTATGAGAACTGGAGCTTGATTCAGATAAAGAATTAGTGTGACCTTCACTACATTCTTTAACAGAATCTAAGTTGCTAATGTCTCTGAATGAATCAGGCCTACTTGGTTCACCGGTCTTTAGAAGCTGGATATCTGATAGGCAATACTCAAGTACATCTATGTAAGTCTCAACTGATCGTAGAACAATAGATGTTGAAGAAGCCCGAAGAAGGTCCCGGACCATCCTAGGTTTGATTTCCCTGACCGTAACCCCCAAGGCTTGTATTTCACTCACCAACTCCCACGGTACTGAGAAAACTGGATAATGTTCTTTCACGAAGGCACAAACTGTAGCTGGAAGCAAGCCACCCTCCACTCCAGTGCCAGGCTGAGATAGAAACATACCCTCCGCAGCCTTCACTAGATTTCCTGAATACAACTGCCAAACAGGAAGATCCATAAGACGAGCATAGAATGGCTGAATAACTTGCTGAGTTATACATTCCCAATCTGCTTTAGAAACCTTCACTGACATGAAATTGTTTCCATCTTGCTCCTGTTCAATCAGCAAATTTCTAGTTGACCTGGGCCAAAATGAATAGATCTGATCACCATAAGCATTCAGAGTCAAACTGACAGCTCGGGCCACACTAGGCTCCAGAAGAGAAGTGGATGGTTCCCTCCTCAACTTTTGCATTTCCAATACCAGCTTCACATAAGAATCACGAACACAACACATAAGTTCTCGATTCCAAGCTTCAATCAATTGATTTCCAGCATCAAAACGCGGCCCTGGCAAAGACTCCATTTCTTGGTCCTTGAAAACGAAACGTCCCTGATTATGACATACTAGGAAATATCCAAGTATAGTGACTGGTATGTTTATAGTATTTGACAGTGGAAGTGGGGACATGATAAAGCTTGATGAACAAGTATTGCTAGGCTGGCCATTTTTCGATATCAATGCTGCAACACCACCAACAGGTGTAAGGTTGTATGCCATGTACCGCCTGCAAAAACCGCCAGTAAGCAAACTGCTGGTCCAAAAATGGCAGATTGATGGAGAACATGCTAACCAGGGAATTGTTACAGTAAATATCAAAGGATACTATTGGGGGTTTTGTGTGGGGGCCGCGGGGGGGGGGGGGTAGGGGGGAGCGAAGGGTCAATGGGTGGATTCTAGCGTGAATTACAACCCTAAAAAAGTGCATTTTATTTGTTTTTCCAATAGGGCATTCAAATCCCTAAGGATAATATAACAGTCCTCAATTGTTCTACACAATAGTCCATTTATTCGTTCTTGCAGACCTTTTTTTTTTTTTTGAAATTGGTACTGTTATTCGTTCTTGCAGACCTACTAGAATGATACCAATTACCATATTTTAACAAAAAGGGGGTAAGATTGGATCTGTCTCTGACTTGACTATTGGATCTGTCACTGACTTGACTACTAGATTAGCTGAACAAGTATGATATTCATCAAGGAGTTATGTGTGTGTCTAGTTCTATATATCAGACTAAAGGATGCCAAGCCTGCCAGAAATGATACCGGAGGATTATATTCTTACGCAGTTCTAACTGGATATAACATTACATTTTTTTAAAATAAAGCTCAAAAATACTGCAAGTGACAGATAATCACACAGTTAAAAACATATTCTATTCTAGTTTACCATCAACAGGAGACTGCACAAATGAAATATTATGAGTCAAACTACTTAAAATGTTCAGGGACATTTGAACCACCTTCAGATTTTCAGCCAAAGCCAACCACCAAATATCTACAGTAGTCTTGAAGGTTCCATGACTAAAAAGTTTTGCCTATTCCCCCTCATCTAATGTTTTTCTCCCAGGCGATTATCTTTTAACCAGGAAATCTTTTAAAGAACTGCTTTCACTAAAATTTCCTGAAAATACTTTGCGCTGCCTTTCTCCCTGCTTAAATGTCCAAACTTTCCTCATTGCCAGTCCCAAACAATGTCTACTTCCCTTCAAAACCCTACCATATTGGATTTATCAATACACTTCTGATTCTAACTTTTACCTTTTCCCTTTAGCAAAAGGAAACACTACTAGTTTCTGTGACCACCAGGGGTGCCCAAGTCAAAAAAGGACCAATCACCTTGGGATGTAGGGAAAATAATTGCTCATTGTACATAGTTCAATGCATCTAGTAATCTACCTGTCAAGTGCCATGTTCCTTGTTTGTCCTGAACCCAGACTAAGCACAACAAG
Organism: Lycium ferocissimum; assembly: GCF_029784015.1. Classification (NCBI taxonomy): domain Eukaryota; kingdom Viridiplantae; phylum Streptophyta; class Magnoliopsida; order Solanales; family Solanaceae; genus Lycium; species Lycium ferocissimum. The sequence continues at coordinate 586,875 of NC_081343.1, read as the reverse complement.
CCAACGGTCAACTATTTTAGTTCCTTGTTTCCAAAAGTTCACATCTATGACTTGTAGCTTGATTGCGGAATTTGAGCTACTGAATAGACTTGATAGCTGGAACTTTTTCCACTTCTTCTCCGAGAAAGGGTTTCTACTTGCTGAATACAGTGGATCAAGGTCAACAGAATATTCCAAGGATGGTTGAGGGCTTCCTTGCTCCCATATTGACAATGAAATCTGAAAATGTTGTTTCACCAGCAGAGCAATGTTATGGAGATGAGATCAACAAAGGATATACACACAGCCAATCGGCAATGAAATCTGAAAAATGTTGTTTCGCATACTGAACAAGGTTATGGAGATGAGATCAACAAAAAATATGCACACAGTAAGTCAAAATATAAAGAAAAAGCTTGAGTGAAATAAATCAAATATTTATGTTCAGATCGTGCTCAAGCTAATCAAGAAGAGACAAATCTCCAGTACAGTTCTTTAACCTAAACCTTAGGTATAGGAAATATAAAGAACCTTGAGCATTCAAGAAATCAACAGCTCTCAGAACCACTCTAGCGAGTATGGCTGTCTTTCTTGTGCTCATCTACGTTTTTCAGTACGAAAAACAATGTTAAATAGGACTAATTATGCACAAATGGTCAAGATAGAAAATGGAACAATATATGAGAATGGAAATAAGGCAACTGGAGACCAGATAGGCAAGATAAGCAAAAATACAACATACATAATTAGGATTTGAGGTCTAAGAAGAAATTTTCAGCATTGAGAAATCAGCCAGTCTAACCTGCTAGCGCTTCTTTATAAGCTGGAGGACAGTCCCTAAATGTATATGGAGGACCATCTGGAGAGAAAGAAACTCCAGATGTTTTGAGGACAGTGGCAACACAGTGCAGAAGATCAAGTTAAACTGTGTGTTATTTTGGTACTCCCAGATTTATACAGATGATACCATCTCTATCCAAGACATTTTAGGTTCTTGTTAGGATTTTTGATTGGTCTGTTAACTTTTCCTCTTCCTCTTCCTTATTGCTCACTTGTAAATATGGTTTCAGTACAACCCATGTACTGCTTTGCTAATATATACTATTTATTACATTCCCCCCCAGCCCAAAAAAAAAAAAAAAAAAGAAGATGAAATGGCTTTGGAGATACACTCAAGAAGATCACCTGTTATGGGGGGGAACCATCAAAGGAAAATATGAGGAAGAGGACAAGTGGATGACCAAGGAGGTCAGTATTCCTTATGGGGTCAGTCTATGGAGATCCATTAGGGCTCTATGGTCTGATTTGAGCCCCTTTGACATCTCTTCATCTGCAAATAATTCTCGATATGGAAACACAGAATCAGGGGGCTCTGATCTCTGAATAGGAAAAAGAGTGGATCTGCAGGGTCCCAAATGAATTGGCAAAGAACAATTCCTCCATCAAGGTAGTTGATGGTAACAAAACAGTATTTTGTAAGGATGTATGGCTTGGGACAGAAAGCCTCCGGGAGAGATTTCCTGATACTTTCAACCTAGTGCAGCATCAACAAAAGAGAATTGCAAAATTGTGGTCATACCAAGGATGGGATCTCACCTGCAGAAGGATGCTCAATGATTGGGAGTTGAATGGGGTGACTGAATTCTATAACAATGAGGGAAATTTTTGGTGGTTTACAGAAAGGGGCTGTTAGATTTTGGTGGAATGGCCACAGCAGTGGCGCATACAAGGTGAATGCAGCCTACAAGATTTTGAATCAGACCAACCAATAGGTTGAAGATTGGTCATGGAAGCACATCTGGAAGGCAAAGATACCATATAAAGTAGCTTGCTGTGTTTGGCTTCTAGCAAAAGAAGCTATACTAACTCACGAAAACTTGAAGAAAAGTGGGATTGCTCTTTGTCCCAGATGTTTTTTATGTGGTGAAAGTGAAACAACAGAGACAGTGAGCCATCTTTTTCTTCATCGCAAGCTAACAGCACAATTATGGAGGATGTCCATTAATCTCAGAGGCATCACTTGGATAATGCCAGGCAAGGTCTCTGATATTTAGTGAGTTCGGAGGAAGCGGGATTTGAGGCAAAGGATAGATGAAGATGGAGAATTGTCCCAGCTAGTACTTGGTGGACAATCTGGAAAGAAAGGAATTCCAAATGTTTTGAGAATACGAACAACTCTGTTCAAAATATCAAATTGAACTGTATTTTGCTCTTTTATTTTGGTGTAACAGTCCTACTCAGGAGAAATGGTAGAAATTCTTGATGTGCTAGATTCCATTTAGATGGTCAGATTAGCTTCAGTTTCTTAGAGTCAAATTGTATATATGGTTCCAGCACAACCTATGTATTGTTTTGTTCATTTATAGAAACACACACAAAAGTTGCTAGTTTCAAAAAAATACAGTCGTGTTACGGTGGATAGCAAAATGATCTACAGTTGGATACTTCATCCCAAAAGAGATCAAATTTCGGTAACTGTTCCAATTTAACAGGTGGAAATAAATGAAGGTGACACTTAAACAAATTAAAGGTATAACACATCCAACTTGAAAATAGAGAAGCATTACCTGCAAAACTGACTTCAAAAACAAGATCGTCGCAGAAGCATTATTTAAGAACTTATCAAGCATCATTGAGATCTTCTTCAGGCCAACCTCCAACCCATCTTTCATGCATTCTGGGGAAAAAGGCATGCGTATGACAGTAGAATTGGACAATGACCATGGGACATTTTGATCAATCAACAAGGGACTGAACTGATCACGGAATCGCTCTGTCAAATTTGTCCCTGAACAAAGCCAAGAAAATAATCTTGCTCATCAATGCCTAACAGTACAACAAAAAACAACATACCCAGTGTAATCCCACAAGTGGGGTCTGGGGAGGGTAGGATGTACGCAGACCTTACCCCTACCTTTGTGGGGTAGAGAGGTTGTTTCCAATAGACCCTTGGCTCAAAAGAAAAGAAATTAAAGCTTGTTTGCAAGAAAAAATATGACAGCAACAATAACAAGGTTAAAAAAAACCAACAAAAACAAGATCCCAAGACAGGCTAGAAAGAAATATAACAGCAGCAAAGTGGCAAGATGGACACAGCCAAAGAAGCAACATGTAACAATAAAAACGAAGTGGAAGATACTACACAAGTACTAAATAGATATACTGCTAATAAGGAGACAAGGAGAAGAGAAGACTACCCCCGTCTCTCACCCATAAAGGTGCTACAACGTTCGGCTACCTACTAATCTTCTATCCTAATCCTCAATCTCCAAACCTTCCTATCTAGGGCCATGTCCAGAGTAAGCCGGAGGTTTATCATGTCCTGCCGAATCACCTCCCCCAGTTCTTCTTCTGCCTACCTCTACCTTTCCTAACATCCAATATAATCAACCTCTCACACCTCCTCACGGGTGCATCCGCATACCTCCTCTTCATGCGCCTAAACCATCTCAGCCTCGCTTCCCTCATCTTGTCCTCCACGGAGGGACTCCCCCCTTGCCCCGAATAGCTTCGTTCCCAATCATATCTCTCCTAGTATGCCCACACATCCATATTAGCATCCTCATCCTTGTTACCTTTACCTTCTGAACCTATGCGTTCTTGACTGGCCAACATTTAAGCCTTGGTGACACATTCTTATCACACAGGACCCCAAAAGCGAGCCTCCATTTTACCCACCCTGCTCCAATATGGTGCGCAACAACCTCATAGATCTCCCTGTTACCTGTATTATAGAAGCAAGATACTTGAAATTGTCCTCCTTAGTACAGCTTGTGTATCAATCTTCACTTCCACCTCCACCTCGTGCCCTATGTCACTGAACTAGCACTCTAGGTACTCAGTCTTAGTCTTGCTTAACCTAAAACCTTTAGATTCTAAGTTCTGTCTCCAAACTTCTAGCCTCTCGTTAACTCCCCCACGCGTCTCGTTAATCAATACTATGTCATCGGCGAATAACATACACCATGGCATCTCCCCCTGGTTATGCCGCGTCAATTCACCCATCATTGGCAAACAAATACAGGCTAAGGGTTGAACCCTGCTGCAACCTCATCATGGCCAGAAAGTGTTCTGAGTCTCCTCCTATTGTTCTTACCCGAGTCTTGGCTCTATCGTAAATGTCCTTAATTACCCTAATGTGAGCCACCAGAACACCTCTAGACTCTAAACACCTCCATATGCCTTTTTTAGGTCAATAAACACTATATGTAAGTCTTTTTTTCTATCCTTGTACCGCTCCAACAGTCTCCTTACAAGGTGAATGGATTCTGTAATTGACTGCCCCGGTACAAATCTAAATTGGTTCTCGGAAATGACCACTCCCCTCCTCATCCTCATCTCTACCACCCTCTCTAGGAACACATCACCAGTTGTACAGTCCCAATTGGACAATATTCAATTGAAGTTGAATGAACAAGTACTTCAAGTTGAAGTTGGAAAAAACTATTTGTGTGTGGACATAAATTTCACTTGGAGATCAGGAAAACAAAGGAAATGTCTCTGATGACTTTTCTCCCAGGCACATTTTTCGAGGAAATGTCTTAAAGACACTTTTAGACTCCCCCTCCATCTCCGGTGATCCCTCTGATCACCGGAAAACCTCTTATCTCTCATCTTTTCTCTCTTTCTTCTCTTTTTTTTCCTCTTGATTGCTAACAATGGATGATACCATTTACCATTTACTTTGCAATAGGTTACAAGTCTTATGATATCACAAAAACCACTGGTACGACAGGAGAATGGTACGACTGGACTGAAAGACACAGAAATGCTATAACAAGAACAACTTTCAATAAGAAGACGATGGAATGGATCACTATGACACTGCGGGAAGTATCCAAGATGAAAGGGAATAGGGTGAGAAGATGGAAGAAAAAGGACAACTTCTCGAAGTCTTTTGTGCTAGGAACTTCAACAAGTATCGGAGATATATCGGTCCGATTAATGTAAGGGCGAAGGAGGTCGGTCATAATTATTCTGAATTGACATTTAATTCAAGTTGGGTATTCATTGCGGAGAAAATTGACAGATTCATCTGCAGTACACAACGGGAGAAAGATGGAAGAAAGCGATGGTGATAGAAACATTTCTTATGCGAAGTGATAAAGAGCGAAAGTGAATGTTTGACTAACGGACAATGTCACGAAAGGCGATTCTCCATTGAAGAAGGAGAAAGAATTTGCATTAATGACGACTCAACAAACCACGAAAACAGTAACATTAAAGAGAGAGCTTAGTAGGCTCGTTTGAATTTAAAGCAGTGGAGCCACCAACTTTATCGGAGATTAGAAGATGGACTAGCAAAATTATGGAAGCAAAGCCATGGTTTGAATATATATGAAATGAGTAATGGGTCTTTTCTCTTCAAGTTTGCTTCAAGAGAGATAGCAGAACAAGTTATTGAAGGAGAATGGGCTTGGAGAAATTTTAAGGTCAAGCTACAATAGTGGAACCCAAGAATAGGTGCAGTGGAGGAAAATAATAGACCAAGCTCAATTTGGATCAGAATAGTAGGTTTACCACTACATTTCTGGTCTCGGTAAAGTATTTAGAACCATCGGCGATCATCGTGGAGGGCCGGATGGAGACGGAAGAAGAAACACACTAAGGAATCACCTTAAATGGGCTCGGATAAAAGTCAAGGGTGATGGGTCTGACATTCCCAAGGAGATGAGTATTGAAGATGATGATTTTTGCTATACCATGCAGATTTAGACTGAAGCGCCGATAATGGTGGTTACAGGAGCTGGGGATTCAAATCGTTTTGCACACCAGTCAAAAAATAAATATCCATATCCAGTGGATAAAGAGATGGGTGACTGCACCTTTGAACAGTTAACAGATAGAAGTGCTGGGAGCCCATGTGAGAGCACAGGGGCACGTGGACAGAGAGAGAAAGCTAGCAAAAAGCAAGTGGGCCTGGGGTTTTTGGGTGCAGTCCCTTCACAGAAACGAAGCCCAACCTTTCTTGTGGGCCAATCATCCAAAGCCCAAGCCAATGTTTCATTTAAACCAACAGGAAAGACATGTGAGAGGCATGAGGAAGCTATTAAAGGATTAAAAGAGATCCAAACACTGGCCTCAAAATTTCTACTGGCTTTCAACGAATGGGAAAGCACTGCAGCTCCCAACTCTTTAACTGAAACTCAGTTGAGAGAGGAAAATAAGTCACATTCCATGGAAATGGAGCACAGAAGAGAGGAGAGAATTGATCCTGCTCCCTTACAAGAGAGTGAAGATGCCTCAGACAAAGGTGAGTGCCAAACAGAGGATTTCAACTTACAACTCCAACAAATTCATGATGTTGTACCTGTAGCAATTCATGTTCCAAATGATCAGGAAAGTAATGAAACCAAAGCTACAAATTGGATGAGAGGGGAAATTCTGGATATAAGCAGCAACTATGGAGTAACCATAGAAGGGCTGAGGGAGAAAACACAAACCTTGCTTATGGAACTTGATGCAAGGAAGGCTGCAAGTGAAAAAGATCAAGAAGGGAGGAAGAAAATAATTCTCTCCCCAAAAAGCAGAGGAATAGGGAAAAATGAACTGAAGAACCTACAATCCAGCCTGAATGAAGAAGTAGAGGGAGTTAGAAGTAGAGGGAGAGTACTTGCCTTGTCTTTTAGATGAATATCAAACTAATCACTTGGAATGTGAGGGGACTTAACAAGATATCCAACAGAAATCTTGTTAAGACTGCTATGCAAAAATGGAAAGCAGATGTTTATTGCTTTCAAGAAACAAAGGTGAACGAGGAGGTGGAGGCTATTGCTAAACAAGTGTGGCCTTGCAGGTGGATGAAGTGTGGTTTCATTGAAGCTATTGGTAGTAGTGGTGGGATCCTGATTATGTGGGATACGAGGGTTTGGAGTGGGAAACATATAGAATCTGGGCAATACTCTATTTCCCATAAATTTGAATCAGTCCAGAGTGCCTTCAGTTGGCACCTAACAGGGGTTTATGCTCCACATACAAGAATGGAAAAGCTGGAATGCTGGGAAGAAATTGCAGCTGTCAGAGAGTTTTGTGAAAGGCCTTGGGTAACCTGTGGGGACACTGTCAGATTCATGGTGGAAAGAAGAGGCTGTAGCAGGATCACAAATGTGATGAATGATTTTTCCAGCTGGATAGAAGAACTGGAACTTCATGATCCCCACTTAAATGGTGGGAGCTTTACTTGGTTTAGGGGAATTAATCACCACAGTGCAGCCAGAATAGACAGATTCCTATATTCTATGGAATGGGAGGAAAGCTTCAAGAACATCAGACAGAGAATACTGCCTAGAGTAGTATTTGATCACAGTCCCAGTGTCCTTGAATGTGGGAATTGGGAACAGAAGAAAGCAAGTTTCAAGTTTAAAAACTGGTGGCTAAAGGTGGAGGGATTTAATGAGTTGATCCAGAAGTGGTGGAATGATTTCCTGGTAGAAGGGTGTCCTGATTATATTTTTTGTTCAAAGTTAAAGATGCTCAAACAGAAACTCAAGGACTGGAGCAAAACAACCTTTGGGAACTCACAAACAGGAAGAACAGTCTTCTCAATGAACTAACTGAGATTGACTTGGCCCAGGACCAAAGAGAGCTGTCTGAAGATGAGATGATGATAAGGGCAACAATTCTTGCTGAATTGGAAGAATTGGCTAAGAATGAGGAAAGCAGTTGGAGGCAGAAGTCTAGAATACAATGGCTAAAGCAGGGGGATAACAATACAAAATTTTTTCAGAGAATGGCAACTACTCACAGGAGATATAACAACATAGACAGATTGGTGGTAAGGGGGGAGGAAATAACAGCAGTAGAAATCAAAATGAAAATGATAGAGTTCTACAAGAAACTTTATTCAGAAACTGAAGAATGGAGGCCATCTTTTGAACTTGTAAACTGCCCAAAGATTTCAACTGAAGAGAAAAACTGGCTCCAAAGGCCATTTACAGAAGCAGGAGTTTTGCAAATTGTAGACCACTGCGATGGTGACAAAGCAGCTGGCCTTGATTGCTCCACAATTGAAAGACAGTGGCATTCTTTTGAAGGCTTATGATGTATAAGTCTGGGAACATCTCTTTTAGACTAGTATCTCCTATCCATTTTTCATTCCAAAAATCTGTTTTTAGTCCATTCCTCACCTTTATGTGCATTTTACTATTTAGCAAGGGCCACAACCTTCTAATTGTCTTCCATACACTACACCCAAAGGTTCCATCAACTTCCAAAGTGGTCCACTGATTTAGAAGACCATATTTCTGTGCAATGAATCTTTTCCAGAGGGCCCTATCTTCAAAACAGAATCTCCATAGCCACATAAGTAGTAGACAGTTATTCTGTATAGTTATGTTCTTTATCCCCAAACCTCCGGTCATAAGCCTTCTCTATATCCAGTTTACATAGAATTCCTGGAGTATTCTGCCTCACCCTAGAGTCCAGGAACTTGATTTTTAGAAGAGCCTTGAACGATTGGGAAATAGACAAAGTAACAAACTTGCTCCAGATTTTAGGTACCTTCCAGGGCACCTCAATTGGCCCTGATAGACCTGTCTGGGAGCTGCATAACAAGGGAGATTTCACAGTAAAATCTTGTTATTGGAACATGAATAGAAATCAGTTAATGCTAGTAGACTGGCCTTGGGAACTAATCTGGAAGGTCAAAGTTCCTCATAAGGTTGCCTGCTTTACATGGTTGGTGATCAGAAGAGCATGCCTAACTCATGAAGTGTTACAGAGAAGAGGTACTCAGATTTGCTCAAGGTGTTTTATGTGTGGACAAGAAACAGAGATCAATGGTCACCTGTTCATACATTGCAAAACAGTTGTAAATCTGTGAAGCATGTTCTTATGTTTACTTGGAGTGAGTTGGGTCATGCCAAAGACCACCTTTGAACTTTTGAACAGTTGGAAAGGAATTGGAAAAAGAAAATCTAAGGAGAACTGGTGGGAGAGTATACCTGCATGCATCTGGTGGACACTATGGAAAGAAAGGAATGCAAGATGTTTTCATGATAATGGCAGCAGCACTCAAAAGATCAACATGAATTGCCTTAGTTTACTTTATTTTTGGTGTAAACAGGATATAGTGGGGGAAGTAGAATCTTTAGTTGATTTTATAGGATATCTAAAAGGTCTAGTTTTTTTGTTGTTTCAGTGTAGTTTCAGCCTACCAAGGGATGTAAGATTATACCTCATCACCATATGATGAGTTTTTTGTGTGAATACAAAGTTACCTTTTACTCAAAAAAATAAATTTCACTTGGAGAAAAAGTTGAAATATTGTGAGTGAAAACCATCACTTCACTTGAAATACTCCGCAGACAAAGTTTATCAACTTCAAATTCCCTATTCCAAGTTGATGTTGAAAAATGGACAAAATGGTAAACAAGCATTGATTTGCAAACACTATTTCAATATTTGCATAATGTTTAGTTTGAAACTATGTCTTAACACTTGTAGTAGATATTTCCAACCAAAAAGTATGTCTAGATAGGAATTGGAGACATATACCAACATAATTCACTTTATTAATTCTAGAGCAATGAATACGATTTAGATCACTTGTAATTTTTGCTCTTTAGTCTGACCTCATAACATATCGATACCAATCCCAACCCCGAGTTCAACCATTGCCATGAATTTATTATGCTAAGTCTCATGTTATCAATATTGCTATTCATTCATATTAAGAAACATAAAGCAACAATAACTTCTAGAACCTGTCCTCTTTCCCTTTTTTATGCTCTGATACCCCTTTACCAAGTTTCAACAGGAATACATTAGTTAGTCGATTATATCACTTCATATTCATTTTGGAGATTATTAAGTTATCTATGTCAGTAGTTTATATTACTGAAGGAGTTACTACAAATCATAGCAAAACAGGCCTGTAAATATTATTCACATACATCTTTACATACTTTCGGAGGTTGTTAGGGCCTATCATCCCATTTACCCACTTTTCACATTTGGAAAGTGCATTTTCATTAGAACAATTTAAATGTCGTACATAGGACTGTAAAATATACGTATAAGCATGAAATAAGATGGATGTGCACATAAAGCATTTTGTAACGAACTTTAGTATGAGACCATACAATGGAATGGGGAAAACAATCAGTTGCCTAAAATAACATGTAATTTGCAGTGGCAGGTGATGCCATCATCATACTAAATTTTTCTCAACATTACATATTGTTAGAAGCCCATAAACTTTGCTGACCTTCTCTGTACTTCCAAACACGACACAGAAATAAGAGCAACACTTCAACTATTATTTACTGCCAACAAATAGAATAAGTTTTACAAATAGAGAAAGAACTTCACTACATGTAACGACCAAGGTATTTTGAAATACCTTAACCTCCAAATCTGCCAGAGAAAATCCTACAGAAAAACTGCCCCTCTTTCCTTCTTCTTAGTACAATATAACACATAGTAACCGCCTAAACTGCTAAGTAATTGCTATGTAACTACTGGATATATATACACATAATAATTAATTAATAAAACATTTACAATTAAGCCTTATTTTCACCCTTTTTCATGTGGTTATAGACCCTAGTGGCAGCAGGTCTAACAATACCTGCCCCAACGAGTTTCACCTTGTCCTCAAGGTGAAAATGAGGAAACTGTCCACCAATGACTTCATAGGATTCCCAAGTGTTCTCAAAGTCTGGTAAGTCCTTCCACTTAATCAAAACCTCTTGGGAGCCATTCAAGAGTGTCCGACAGTCTACTACACCTTCAGGTTGCACTTGTATTTCAAGTTCTTCGGATAAGAAAGGAGGGAGCTGCTGAACTAGAATAGAATCCTTCACAGCACTCTTTAGCCAAGAAACATGAAATACAGGATGCACCCGTGAATGAGGGGGTAAATCGAGGCAATAAGCAACTTTGTCAATCTTATTCAAGACAGTACATGGCCCATTGTAACGAGGACTTAACTTCTGATTAACCTTTTTAGCAAGTGACCGAAGCTTGAAAGGTTGAATGCGAAGATAAACCAAATCACCAGGCTGAAACACAACTTCATGGGGCTTAGCATCAGCATAAACTTTCATTTGAGCTTGAGCATGGGTCAGATTAGCTTTGAGTTCATCTAAAATAGTGTTGCGAGCGGCAAGCTACTGGTTGACCTCTTTAACGGCAGAAATTTCATTAGTGAACCGCAACAAAGAGGGAGGATCTCGCCCATATAAAGCTTTAAAAGGGGTCATCTTGGAGGAACCATGGTAAGTGGTATTGAACCAAAATTCAGCCTAAGGAATTTATCTTGGCCATTGTTATGGATGTGCCCCTACAAAACAACGTAAATAAGTCTCCAAGAAGCGGTTGACAACCTCAGTTTGACCATCCGTTTGAGGGTGATAACCTGAGCTCAATTTGAGGCCAGTACCGGACAGCTTGAATAATTCTTGCCAAAATTGGCTGATAAAAACCCGATCCCGATCAGAAACAATAGATTTGGGAAAACCATGCAAACGTACTTGGGAAAACCATGCAAACGTACAACTTCATGGCAACACTCTTTGCTGTGTATGGATGACATAAAAGGAGAAAATGACTATATTTAGTGAAACGGTCCACCACATCAAGTATAGTATCATTTCCCATTGCTTTTGGTAACCCGTTGATGAAATCCATAGAAATATCATCCCAAACTTGAGATGGAATAGGTAATGGCTACAGCAAACCAGCGGGACTAAGGGCTACAGCAAACCAGCGGGACTAAGAGCTTCATACTTGTTCTGCATGCAAACTTCACAACTAGCCACAAAGTTCTGTACATCCCTTTTGATTCCATTCCAATACAACACTTGTGAAATGCGCTTGTATGTCCGGAAAAAGCCTGAGTGACCACCTGCAGGTAAGGAATGAAATTCCCTAAGGAGCATGGGAATGTGTAATGACGAACGGGGAATCACCAGCCGACTTTTGAAAAATAGGCAGCCATTTTTTAGAGCATAATTCGGTTATGAAGCCGAATCTTGAAGCAAATCTTGTGTCAACTGACAAAGTTGATCGTTCTGTTGAATTTCTGTGGAAAGATCATCTAAGGTACTGTTGCGTCAAACAGAAACAGCCATGAAATGAAATTGGTGGGACAAGGCATCAGCGGCCTTATTTTCACAACCTGGGCGATATTGAATCTCAAAATCAAATCCCATCAACTTGGTGATCCACTTTTGTTGCTCCTCTGCCATAATAGCATGCTGGTCCATGAGAAATTGGAGACGTCGTTGATCTATTCGTATAACGAAATGTCGACCCATCGGGTAATGACGCCACTTTTGTGCAGCAAAAACAATAGCCATTAACTCCCTTTCGTAAACATATTTTGATTGAGCTCGAATTGAAAACCTTTGACTAAGAAAGGCGATGGGACGTCCTTCTTGCATTAGGACAGCTCCAATCCCTAATCCCGAAGCATCTGTTTCAACCAGGAACACCTTGTTAAAATCTGGTAGCGCCAAAACCGGCAAAGTGACCATAGCCTCCTTAAGAGAATCAAAAGCTAATTGAGCTTCTTTATTCCAACGAAAAGCATCTTTCTTGGGCAATTGTGTGAGCGACCTAGCCATTTTCCCATAGTCACGAGCAAATTTCCTATAGTAACCGGTGAGTCCCAAAAATCCCCGCAAACCTTTAATATGTTTGGGACTTGGCCAATTAACCATGCTTGTTATTTTGGCAGGATCCGCCGAGACTCCACTTCCGGAAATAATATGTCCCAAGTACTCTAGTTGTTGCTGTCCAAAATGACATTTTTTTCGATTGACAACCAAGTTATGAAGTTTTAAAATTTGTAGCACCTCCCACAAATGATCCAAGTGAGTAGGAAAATTTGCACTATAAACTAATATGTCATCAAAAAAGACCAATACAAACTTGCGTAAGTAAGGCCGAAATATCTCATTCATCAAGGCTTGAAAAGTAGATGGAGCGTTAGACAACCCAAATGGCATGACCAAAAACTCATAATGTCCTTCATGTGTACGAAAAGCTGTCTTTGCTACATCTTCCTTGCAAACCCGGATTTGATGGTACCCCGATCTTAGATCCAACTTCGAAAATATAGTGGCATCCCCAAGCTCATCCAGTAGTTCTTCGATTGCTGGCATTGGAAATTTATCGGGAATAGTAATCTTATTAAGGGCCCGATAATCTACACAAAATTGCCAACTACCATCTTTTTTGCGAACTAGCAACACTGGACTGGAAAAAGGAGTTTTACTTGGTTGAATGATACCAGCTACAAGCATTTCCTGGACAATTCGCTCAATCTCATTTTTCTGATAATAATGAGGGTGAACTCTTGAATGGAAAAGAGATGTAACTCCAGTTCCTTCGGAATCGGTAGTCAATCCTATTTCCGATAGGGGCAGTTGACAATTGAATCCGATTTTTACCATTATTTTCATATCCGTAATAGTGCGAAAAGAAGGCCCGGCTCCAAGTTGTTCAAGAATAGTGGCGTTGAGTTTCTCAACCCTTTGACTTAGGATTAGTCAGTTCTATTTCTCGATGGGGCGGGGAAGGCATATAACTCAGCGGTAGAATGTCACCTTGACGTGGTGGAAGTCATCAGTTCGAGCCTGATTATCCCTAAGGGTAATAATATGGACGAATATTGGGTGGATTAGATCCCTCTTTAAGTCGGATAGCATGATCACGACTTCTATTGGGTGGCAACCCTTTCATTTCCTCAAATAAAGTTCCAAATCTGGGTTAGAGTTCCCAGCTTGCTGAGACGCAATTCTGCCTTTATCTCCTCTCTCAGGCCATTTATAAAAATTTCCATCAAAACCGTATCATCAGCATCTTTCAAGGGTGCTGAAAGTAATTCGAGATCTTCTCTGTATCGGGCCACGCTTCCAGTCTGTTGCAATCCTATCAAAACCTCATATAAGTTCCCTAATTGTGATGGAGTAAATCATTGGAGTATGGCGAAACACATCCCATGTGACACTCGGCGTTCTTGTCTCCCACCATTGGAACCAGTTTAGGGCTCTACCTTCAAGGCAAACAGCAGCAACCTCCAAGTTATCCTTGTTATCAATGCCATTGAAATGAAAATAATGCTCTGCTCGGTTAAGCCAACCATATGGATTATCACCAGAGAATGCGGGCAGTTCCAGTCTTCGAGGACGCGTTTCATCACGAAATTGTGGCTGAACTTCTCGAAATCCATCTCCTCTACGATTGTTGATGTTCTCTGCCATCACATCTGCATCTTTAATTGGATCTTCCTGAACCACTGATTTTCCTTTCATATGTTGAAGAATTTCAGCGTCATGTTCATCTTTTTTTTGCATCCAGTCCCGTAACTGCCCCAGGTAATTACGTACTGAACCAATCTCCTCTTGTACTTCGTCCATTGTCTTCTCTAACCCTTCAATCCTCCTCCCCCCCCCCCCCCCAATTCTGGTTGAAACCATGAAGGCTCTGATACCAAAAATATTAGGAACCCAGAAACTTTGCTAACCTTATCTGTAGACTTCCAAACACAACACAGAAATAAGAGCAACACTTCAACTATTATTTACTGCCAACAAATAGAATAAGTTTTACAAATAGAGAAAGAACTTCACTACATCTAACGACCAAGGTTTTTTTTTTTTTTTTTTTTTTGAGAATGGTAATGTTAATGACCAAGGTATTTTGAGGAACCTTAACCTCTAAATCTGCCAGAGAAAATCCTACAGAAAAAACTACCCCTCTTTCCTAATTTTTAGTACAATATAACACAAAATAACTGCCTAAACTGCTAAGTAACTACTATGTAACTACTGCATATACATACACATTATAATTAATTAATTAATTAATTAATAGAACATTTACAATTAGCCTTATTTTCACCCTTTTTCCGGCGGTTATAGACCCTAGTGACAGCAGGTCTAACACATATTTACATGTAAATGTACGACAATGAACTTTTCTGTTTATACATGGTAACTTCTAATAGAAACTGGCTCAATTACATTGTGTTTTCTTTTTACCGAATAATTTCAGACAATCTTTTTATTAATAATCATTTTTAGACCACTAAATCTAGCATTTACTGATCAGCATCGAATTGTATCCGTAACAACCAAATCTATTCACATATTGTCCAGCATAATTAGCATTAGGCACGGAAGTATATAAGCATGATTAAGCACCAAGTAGAACAACAATGCAGTATGTACCTCTCAATGAGAACATTTTCGCAGCTGGTGCACGATGTGAAGGCATTGCAAGAGCTAAGCCTTTAGGATCAAACATGTACAAGAAGCCATCTGAAACAACTGATACAAAATCACTTATTGAAAAACAACTAAGCAATCCCAGCCCATAGTTCATCGTATCACCACGCAGACTCCAAGGTGGAAGAAACTGAAGTCCAGCTACTTCATCTCTACTTAAGTTTGCCCCTTCAAGGATGACAACTAGCGCAGGCCCTTGAAAGTCACCTGCAAAATAAGAGGTTTCTAGAATGAAGACAAGGGCATCTACGGTGCGTAAAATCTAGTCTGCTTACTTTCAAGAGACACAAAATGTATGAGGGGAGGTAGCACAGAAGTTATTCTTCAGAAAAGTTACAGAAGCAATGACACATGTTACAATGTACTTTAGTAATCCTTTAGGATGCCGGTTATTGGTTATGTTCTTATTGTGTTAGCAAATTATTCATGATCCGCATTCCAGATTTCTTTTCTTTCTTCCTCTTTTTTTTTTTTTTTTTTTTTTGGGTGGTGTGGGGGTTTCATTTAATAATTTTTTTTGCCTTTTAAGAAGTAACTCGATGGACAAGACTTAGGAATCCTATTTTGTCTAGGATAATAGGTATTAGAGTATTTCCCTTACCTTAAAATGGAGCTAGATACAACTTAGAATTCATTCATCTCGGTGGGTAGGAATTAGACTTTACTTTCTAAAGGCCACATAATGAGGGACCAAGATGACAATAAAAGCTACTACCCCGTTTCAATTTATGTGAGCCTATTTACTTTTTAGTCCATTTGAAAACAATGACCCTTTTTTTAAACTTGAAAACAATTTACCTTAAACTTAACTTTTTACCCTTAATGAGAAGCTTTTATGGCCACACAAATGTTATTGCATCTCTAAAACCAAGTTTCAAAACTCTTATAGCCCACACAAATATTATGCCATGTTTAAGACCACAAGTTTCAAAAAATTTCCTTATTTCCCTGAACTCCATGGCCAGTCAAACAGGTTCACATACATAGAAACGTAGGGAATCATGTCTTAGAAGACAGTAGAAGTAATGGTGAAGTTAATGATGTACTTTAGTAGTCCTTAAAAGCAGGTTCTTAGGATTTGGGTTATTTGCTAGGTTACTATTTGTTTAGATTATTTTTCATTATATGAAATCTAGGTGCTTTTCCAGTTATCTTATGGTACACTTCTTTCCTCATTTTTTTTTTTTTTTTCGGAAATTGGTAACGACTTGTACTCACAGTAAAATTCAACTTCAATTGAAGCTGAATTGTGATCTTTACAGCGAAAGTATAAGGAGAACCCAACAAAAACACTTTTTCTATTAAATCTACCAGGTCTCCTATTTTCTCCCACAAATTTTGTTTACACTTTTTTCCTTTTATAAGAGATATTTTATGGAAAAAGGTTAGGAATCCTAGTTTGTTGAGGATAATAGGTTTAAGAAAGTTTTTCTGCTTATAAATGGAGCAAGAAAAAACATTTAGTCATTCATCCTCTTATCTTGGATTTTTGCCACTTCTGAGATCTACAATGGAACTTGGGATTTCTTTGCTTCGTAGCAGTCTTCTATGGGCTTTTCATTCGTTTCCTTCAGATAAACTAAGGTTTTCATATGAATTGAATGCATAAGAAACTACTGTATTTCCTCCTGCATCACCACATTAATGTAGGAAAGAATTAATCAGAAAAAGCAATCAGAATAACTATGTCAAGGGGGCACAGCTTAACTGTAATGCAGAGTGCAAGAAATAATGAGAACATTTAGGAAGCTAGTAAAATATTTAAAATACGAAGATCAAAGTGCTAAATGGGCAAAAAAACTGTGCTAAATGGGCAAAAGAACTATCTTCTGGAAGGATGATTGGCATAAGGTTGGCAAACTGGAAATGCTCTTCCCAGACATATACAATCTTGTGCTTCACCAGCATAGGTCTATTGCAGAAGTATGGGCAACCCAAGGGTGGAACTTTACCTACAGAAGACATTTGAATGACTGGGAAACAGAAAGAGTGGCTCAATTTTTTAGCACAATTGAACAATTCAGTGGGCTTCAGACAGGTGAAGATGCTTTAAGGTGGCTGGGCAGTAGTAGTGGGTCCTTCAAGTTCAGTACAGCTTACAGAATGATGAATCACCCCAATCAACAACTAAACTTCTGGCCTTGGAAAACTAAAATACCACACAAAGTAGCTTGTTTTGTGTGGCTTTTGGCTAAGGAAGCAGTCCTTGCTCAGGATAATTTGATGAAGAGATGGATCCCATTGTGTTCCAGATGTTTCTTTTGTGGAGAAAAGGCAGAAACAGTTAATCATCTATTTCTACATTGCAAGATTACAGGACAACTATGGAGAATATTCTTAAACCTGAAAGGCATATCTTGGACTATGCCTGGTAAGGTGTTCAGAAGCACTAAAGAGTTGGGAGGAAGCAGGTCTGCAGGCAAAAGACAAGTAGATAGAGAATTGTCCCTGCTTGTATCTGGTACAATATGGAAGGAGAGGAACTCTAGATGTTTTGAGAATGTATAGAATAGCAATGCAGAAGTTCAAGCTGAATTGTATTTTGGTGTTATGTTTTTGGTGTAATCAGATATACTCAAATGATACTGTCTCTATCATTGATGTTTTAGATTCAATATAGTCATAGAACAGTAGATTTTTGGAGTTCTCTTGTATATATGGTTTCAGTACAACCCATGATGAAATATAGTTACAGTTACCAGTTTCAAAAAAAAAAAAATGCATAGTGTCTTTCAATGGCGATCAACAGTGTGGGTGAAAGCCCAGCATATTAGAGATGGAACTAGTTGGGGAAATCAAAGCCACCTTACAAAGTTTTTTAATGTGGTTGGTCACTCATAAAGCTTGCCTCACCCATAGCAATCTGCAGAGAAGGGGAATGACAATTTGCAGTAGGTGCTTTATGTGTAATAGAGGTGAAAAGCTGCAGCCACCTCTTTTTGGCATTTTCCAGTGGCCTGCCCAATCTGGCCATTATTCTTCAACTTATTCAGGGTACAATTCGTTATGCAATTCTCAGTCAAAGTGCTAGTGAACTGCTGGGGACTCAAAGAAATCAGTAAGCTATTGAAGAAGATTTGGAGTATAGTACTTGCTTGTGTATGTTGGGTTATAAGGAAGGAAATAAATGGCAGATGTTTTGAAGGAAAAACAGATACTGTACAGTGTACAGAAGCTCAAATACAAATGTTTGCGGTTGTTGACTTTTTGGTGGAACCTACAGGATGTAAAGGGTGAACATAACATGCTACATTTTATAGAAACTTTACAGCAATAGGTGTTTGTACAGGTTTTTGTATAGTGGAATCCTCTCTTTTTGTTTCTTTCTTATTCCTCAGTGTATTGCCTTTGCACTTTCTTAGTGCCAAGCTGCATTGCTAACATTATATTAATTAGAATGAAAAGAAGTTTCAATGATGAAACACAGAAGTAAAAGCAAGGTAATGGAATGCAGACACAATCCTCCGATATACAGAAGAGGAAAAGAACACAAATAAGAAACAGCAATTGACAGATACTATGCTTATAGCACATCTTTTTTTTGAAATCGCTATGCTTATAGCACATCTTTTACTACATTATCCTATTATCTTGCTGCTATTACTACTTCTTATTACCGTTTATCTCTCCTTGAGCCTGGGGGTCTATCGGAAACAGCCTCTCTACCCGTCACAGGGTAGGGTTCAGGTCTGCGTACACTTTGCCCTCCCCAGACCCCACCTGGTGGGATTATACTGGGTATGTTGTTGCTGTTGTTGTTGTTGTTGTTATTCTTATGCACATGCTAATGGCGTAAAGATCATCAGTGAAATTCCTTCCATTTCTCTAAGACAAAATCAAACATAAAAAAACCACCTCACTATCCATATTATTGTGCAGTAAGATGATCAGCCACCTACCTCTAAATGAGAAGGTATACTTAAGTCATCCGATCAAAATACTAGCCTTTAAAACTCTAGTGTTATTCTTGGTTGGTTGCAAAAGGTGCATGTCTCACACATGACAACCTTCAGAAAAGAGAAATTAACATATGCAATAGGTATTTACTTTGCGGACAACAAACAGAGGATGTCAATCATCTATTTCTCCATTGTACCTTCACTTTGCAGATATGGAGCTTCTACCTCAACATTATAGGGGTTAAATGGACAATGCCGAGGACAACGAAACAATTATTAGAGTGCTGGCACCTGCGAGGTCTAAGAAAGGCAAAGACGAATACTTGGAATGCCGTCCCTTCAGTCATCCAGTGGATTCTTTGGAAAGAAAGGAACAGTAGAATTTTTTAAAGCAAATCAGAATCTTTAATTAGCATTAAATACAGATGTATATCTTCTCTTTTTGTGGCACAACATGGCCCTTGCAAATGACATTGAATCTATGGTTGACTTTCTCAGCTCATTACATATGTCGTAATGCAGCCCTTATCAATTTTTACAGCAGTTACTTGTTGCTAAATGAATATACTTCCTTTAACAATCAAAAAGAAAAACTGCAGAGAAGTTAGAAGCCATACAGCATCTGGAAGGTGCTCCAAACTCAAGAAACGCACAGTAATCACATGTTTCTGCCCTTAATACCATCAGAGAAATAACCAATGAGTAAGAGGTTCAGAAAACTACATTACCTAGATTATGCTGCAGAAGGGACTGACACTGATGTTCTCTTCTGTCAAAAATCAGATGAAGCTTTTTCGCTTTGCAGCAATCTGCCAACTCAAGTAAGTCGTACAATAGGAAATCAGTTTTTCCATACAACTCCAAAAGTTCACATATTTTTGTGTAATCCATGCACGGTAAGTCTTTTGTCATTTCTTCACTGACTAATGACACACTTCGAAGTGATTGAACACCCAATCTTTCAGCAAGATTCTGGCTTATAGATGGATGAACAAGACGTTTTCCGCCAACGGTGTTGCTCTCCATCCAAGGAGCATCGTTATAAACAAGGTTTCCAGCACTCATAAGAACTCCAGAAGAATCAGGAAGTAATAAAGGAGTACTAGAAGCCTCAAACATTAAGCTGTCCATGTTGCAATCTGCAATTGCTTCAAGGACATGATTGACAAAACTCAGATGATCGGCAGACAGGGGGTATCCTTTCACATCATTTTGCAATGTTTGTAAAACATGGAAGTAATCAAAAACATCAAAACTGAGTCTAACACCTAACTCCACAAGCAAATCTCTGAAATCCGTTAACTCAGACGGTACAACATACAAGTAGGGGCTGAATTTCACAGGAGAATCAAAAGCAAGTACAGCAGGAGAAACAAAATCATCTCCTATCCAAACCCACCGAGCACCATCTACGGTAGACTTGAGAACCTCGAAGTCGTTACTACCAATAAATTCTTGCAACTGCGAATAAATTAAGAGCACCTGCTCCTGCAAAACTGAATCAAAATTAGGTGCTACATCTGAGCTTTCATTTACCTCCACATAGAATTTAGAGAGTCCAAGCAATTGTTCAGACAGAATCTCTATACTTGGGCTATCCATCCAACCAAGTTTATGTTGCAGATGCTCTGAACATTCACCGTCCAGGATATGCATCTTAGATGAAACCATCCACATCTGTGACTTGGGCCGAACATTAATTGGCATTGCAATTTTTCTTCGCGAGGCTAACCACGGCAATCCTCTGATAGGCGGATCTACAAGTACAGGACACCAACTGATGGATCTCAGTGCTGACCAAAATTCTTCTCCAGTCATATCGTCAATCCAGTTGCTGAGAAATGAAATAATTCCTGAGAGGTTATCAGTAACATCAACAGCTCCTTCACTAAGACATAACCCCTGAGAAGTTTCATGACCAATACTGGAGTCCCCGTCCTGTGATGCGAGCTTTGAAGCCACTGTGTCCAACAAGTAAAGCAACCTGCTACCATTCTTCACCGCTTCTAACTCTTCAGAATTATGTAACAATGCCACAGATGTGGCACAATCAAGCAAACCAGTAAAGCTTAAAGATTGCCGAAGCCCAAGGTTAACCAAAATCTCAAGAAACTCAGGACTAGAGAACTTTTCAGATGGAAAGAAGGCACCTCCATGCAACAAAATTTCCAGTTCCGGGATACGAGGATCATAAAGCCTACAGAAACATCACAAAAATTCCACAATCATATATGTCAGAACATACTCCACGTGTTATATATATATATATATATATAATAAGTGCCAAGGAGGGACGAACACAGCAGTCCCTCCTTGTACCCACCGCTTTTCAAATTGTACCCGCAGTGAATATTTGTACCAAAAGCTATATAACTTATACACTTTATTCAACTATTTTTATATCCCACGTAGACATATGTCATAATACTTAATATTTATTCCCTTCTCATGTATAGACATATGCACTTCAAATTTAATTCTCCGTCATATTTATTTCCTCCGTGCACTTTTACTTGTTCACTTTTGACTTTTCGTGTTCTAACTGAATATTTATTCTCTTCTTTTGTATAGACATATGCAGTTCAATTTTAATTCTCCTACACAAATTTATTTCCTCCATGCACTTTTACTTGTTTACTTTTGGCTTTTTACATTCTTATAGAAAAAAGTACCAAAAGTTGTATAACTTGTACACTTTATTCAATTATTTTTATGTCCCACGTAGACATATGTCATAATACTTAATATTTATTCTCTTCTCATGTATAGACGTATGCACTTCAAATTTAATTCTCCGACATATTTATTTCCTCCGTGCACTTTTACTTGTTCACTTTTAACTTTTCATGTTCTAGCCGAATATTTATTCTCTTCTCATGTATAGACATATGCAGTTCAATTTTAATTCTCCTACACAAATTTATTTCCTCCATGCACTTTTACTTGTTCACTTTTGGTTTTTTACATTTTTCTATTATATATAAGTCCCTTAAAGGGACGAACACAGCTTTAAACAGCTGTACCAAAAGCTTCACAGATTATACCCGCAATGAATGCTTATACCATAAGCTATATAACTTGTACACTTTACCCAACTATTTTCCTATCTCACGTGGACACTTCTAATATGTCATAGTACTTAATATTTATTCATTTCTCAAGTATAGAAGTATGCACTTCAATTTGAATTCTCGGACACATTTATTTCCTCCATGTACTTTTACTTGTTCACTTTTGACTTTTCACGTTCTTGCCGAGTATTTATTCTCTTCTCATGTATAGGCATATGCAGTTCAATTTTAATTCTCTTACACAAATTTATTTCCTCCGTGCACTTTTACTTGTTCACTTTTGACTTTTCACGTTCTTTAAGAATTAGTAAATCCCACGTGGATGTATGCTATAGTACTGAATATTTATTTTTTTCTCATGTATACACGCATGCACTTCAATTTTAATTCTCCGACATATATTTATTTCCTCCGTGCACTTTTACTTGTTCACTTTTGACTTTTCACATTCTTGCTGAATATTTATTTTCTTCTCATGTATACATATATGCACTTCAATTTTAAAGGGACGAACACAGCTTTAAACAGCTGTACCAAAAGCTTCACAGATTGTACCCGCAATGAATGCTTATACCATAAGCTATATAACTTGTACACTTTACCCAACTATTTTTCTATCTCACGTGGACATTTCTAATACGTCATAGTACTTAATATTTATTCCATAGACGTATGCACTTCAATTTTAATTCCCCGATACGTTTATTTCCTCCGTGCACTTTTACTTGTTCACTCTTGACTTTTCGCGTTCTTGACAAATATAATATGTGTGTATCCAAATTACTTGTTCATTTATAAAACCAAAATAAAATTAACCCTTTCTAATAAATATTCTTGAAAATAGTCTATTCGAGAGAGACTATGACAAATGTCTAAGTGGGATAAAAAAGTAGTTGATTAAAGTGTACACTTTATATAACTTTTGGTACAAATTTGCATTGCTATTGTTCGTCCTCTTTTCATGTTTAAAGTATTAAGATTGAAGGAAAACCTGTTTTTCTTCTTTGTCAATACTTTACTTATCTTATTCTCCTTTGCATTCTCTGATTATTGTTTCTTTACATTTATAAAGTGTATTACTTTATATTTTCATTTCGGAATTAAAATTTGGTGATTTACGATATAACATACTACATTTCTAATATGTCATATAATATTTATTCCATAGACGTATGCACTTCAATTTTAATTATCCGACACATTTATTTCAAAGATTTTTTTAATTAATTTAATAAAAATATTTTATTAGTTTTGCTTTTAAAAAATCCAATATATACAACAATGGTTCTTATGTTTGGATCTGAACAGTTAATTGATTGAGATGGATATCAACTTGTCGGTATATAAGATATTAAACAATTTAAAAGAAAAAAAATCTAAAATCAAAATATTAATTTTCTCCCACCTTCTTACTAATTTTCTTTTTCACATTGATGAACAACTTTCATTGCCATGACTATGACAAATTTTTAAAAATTATTTACAAAATACAAACCTTAAAGACAGGCTAATTAAAGTGAATAAACGTGTTCAGCCCGTGCATCGCATGGGCATATATGGCTAGTGTGTGTGTGTGTGTGTATATATATATATATATATATATATATACACGCGAATGAAAGTGTATTGTATGCAGATCACATAGATACGCCATATGAAATTTATATACGGTTAAAACTATGAAGTAAAGGTCGAATAGGACAAAGACTTTAAGCATTCGATGGATTTTAATAATCTGACAACAAGGTACCAAGTTGCTAACTAGTCAAAAGTATTTTTCCCAAATAAGTTGCAGTGAAGACATCCCTGCTAGTAACAGATTATATGTGTTAGATATACACAACTACAATAAAATATCAGTTACACTGAGTATGTTGATCATGTAACACAGGCACTTCATTTAGGTAGAAGTTACACCTCACAAAAACCAGAATTGTCACAACTGACTTGATGCTCCAAAGTGCAAATTGCAAAATAAAATTGACTTAATAGTTAATCTACTAAGCCTTTCAGCAAATATTTTCTTGGTTGTCATTTGAACAAGCATGTTTGAGCCCCTGTGGAAGTTTATGAAGGACTTTATAGCATTACCTAAAGTTGTACATTAATATTCCAAATTTTCTGAAACACTTATTTTTATTTATTTTTTAATTTTATTTTTTGGGAAAAAATTTTGACACTTATATTACATTAGTACTTACATTAGTACTTACCCTTCTGGTTGCCTTTCCCATGTTGTCCCAAGGTCTATTTTTCCAAAATTCGTTGAACGCCATCTACATCTTATATAGAAGTCAGTGATTTGCGGTTATCAAAAAATATAGAAGCCAATCTTTTGCAGTTTCCTACCCCCCAATTTGCTTTCTACCTCCACAACAGATAATAAACATGAACCCTACGGTAGGCCCAGATGTAAAGAATATCCATTCTCCTCAACAGTTGATTCCATTCATTCATAGAATTAACTTGTTTATTTGAGAAATAATATCCACAAGGAAACTGAATTCCTTCTTTTTTTTTTTGGGAAACAACTGAATTCCTTCTTAATCCATCTCTGTCCTATTTTATTGGTAAAATCAATCCGTTCATGAGGGTGAGGGAAAAGATTGAAAAATTCATGTGATATTACTCAAAAGAGACGGATATGATTGGAGGAACTGAATAAATCGGAGGTATATTAGTATCTCTAAGCAGGCATAGAAGGATGGATTCTGTGAAGAAACAAGAGAGTAGAGAAATATTTAATACTTGATGGTATGGTGAATACAAGGCACACTCATCTATAGGTGTCAGATACAATACACATGATTTTTGTCTAATGTGAGATAATATCCACCTTCCAACTTTTCTGCATCGAAAAAAGTATCCAGCTTAAGAGCTTAACTCTACTAATACTCTAATCTAGCGTTCTAACACGCCCCCTTAAACTCAAAGCGGTGGAACCACCTTAATTTTAATTGTTTTGAAAACGTAAAAAATAAATATCGTCAGAAAATGTCAGAAAGCTGTCCAAAAATTATAGTCACTGGCACCTCGCTGGAAAAGCTCTAGATGCCGGAACCTTTCCATGGTAGTTGCTGTAACAATTGTTGGAAAGATGCGCCCCACTAGAACAGTCACCAGAAGAACCTGGTAACTGTATTGAGGCACCATGCCGAGAAAAGCATAGTACGCTAAAGATATCACCAGACAGAAGCACAGTGCCACTGATACCAGACACCAAAAAAGCACGATGGTGCTGCTGGAACGATCACTGGGAAGAATCGCCGCTAAGTAAAATGGGAAACTAAAACTATTAACTATTGGATGCTTATAATCTATTTAAACCTGAAAATGCCAAGCTTATGCTGATTTTACTCCAGCTACCTTTTTCAGCTTATTGATTTTTAAAAGAAAATTGTTGTAGCAAAACCAAAAAGGACCGAGCATGTACCAATAATTTAATGTTAAATATAACTATACTACTGCTACAGATTATACCTTCTCGTAAGAAAATGACTCCTTGTCCAGCTTATATTTGTGAAATATGCTCTACAACCTAGCCCTAATAACTAAATGCTTTGCCCATAGTGTTACTTCCTGCATCATTTGGTGACCCATTCTCGGAGAAAATATACCAAGAACTTACCTTTCACATCGTTATACAATTGGTAGCATTACTTGTGCATAACAACTTCTGAGGAGAACTAATTTGACTAAGTGAAAAAAAGCAACTATTTGAGATCATCAAGGATTAAGTCATTCACACATGACATTAGCTAGTTTAGTGAATGGATAAATACACACACCTGATAGGATCTTTCCAGGAACCATCTCGAGTTAAAACAAAAGAAGCTTTGGAGATTGCTTCTTTGAAGGCACCATCCTCTTCCATCAAATACTTGATATCTTGTAAGATGGATGAGAGTAATCCATCTTGAGAAACAAACTCAGACATGTGAGTGATTACACAATGTTTGATGAAGTCCGCCTTTGTAGGTTCTGCAACTTCTAAGTATTTATTCAAGATAATCCTTTCCTTATCTGATTCGATTCTCAAGAAATCATCATTCAATAGATCTTCATGTACACCATTTGGTTTTAGCCATTTAGTTGACCTACTCAAAGATACCATTTTTCTGCTCTTGAATGATTCAAACATAGGAATCTCTTTGATGATAACCATCTGAGTGCTATTGACAGAATCTTCACAGAACCACTTGGACTGGAGAATGTAGCTCCTAAGTTCATGCATTTCTCCCTCCAATGCATTAGTAAAGAGCCCCTCGATCTTTTCTATCTTCACAGCAGCTGCCAACATTGCATTTAATATACCACTTGCAGTGGGAGGCTGGACATAACGCATTAACTGGGGATGGTCAATTGGAAGGTCACGCGTCAATATCAGGCATCCAACACGCAGCAAAAGTGATGACATATTCTCACTCCATCCACCATCTTTGATCACATTGGAATTTTCCACTAGCTGCAGTAGACGATTGTTTAGAACAGGCAAAATAGGCCACTTCGAAAACAAAGCGAGATCATCACAACAAGACTTGAGATAGCTCCACAGCAGTCTCATCCATTCCAAATCAGGATGTCCTTGACAACCAGGGATCCAATTCACCTGTTTAGCCAGCTGCCAGTCTGCTGGGAGTAATTGTACAAAAAGTCTCTCAAGCAAAGGGCAAGTCAAGAAAGTAATGTTAAAATCTTCACTTTGGGCTACTTCACATAACTTGTCGTAGAGAAAAGCAGAGATCCCAGAGTCTACAAGTTGGTGGGGAAGAGAATCCTTAAGAAGACCATATCCATCGCCGTGAGCAATATATATTCGATCACTCTCTCCCCTCTTCTGGAATTTTGTAAACAAACCATTGGAAAGAGGAATCAAGGGTAAGCCAAAGTAAGTGCTAGATTGAACTGGAGTTCTTAGGTCAAGCAAGCAGTATTCTAGGGTTAAGATCATAGCATTTCTATCTCTAAATTCACGATTCCTCCTAATTAAAAGAGTACAGAGCAGTTGAGGTGTAAGAAAATGCACTCCAGGGCATATCTCCTTAAATTTTTCCACAAGAGCCTCAGGAATGGTTGCCAATGGCAAACCAGCATCTGATAATGCATCCACAAGTTCCCGTGCCTTGTCAAAAGTGAAATCGGGAAAAATTGCTTGCTTTGTTGAGATCCATTGTCCACCTCTGGCTTTTGTATACAATACTTTAAGACCAGAATCTGAGATGAAGTTATAGAGTTTCCGCACCACTGACGCCCATGGTTCATAGCCTATCTTGGTTGGCCAAAAGGAAAAGAATGAATCACATGGGCCAATTTCTGAAGCAACTTTCTCAAGTAAATAACCATAAGCTGGAGCAACAACATCTTCAAGTAGATACATATTCCACTCAGAGCGTTTCTTCCCACCCCCTGCCATGTCATTACCAAACCATATATCTCTTCGGTTAGATGATAACTCAAAATATGCATTGACATGCACAGGAAGCCCAGTAATCACTGGCAGTGGCAAAAAACAGAAGGCACGACCCTCAAAATTCTCTATAACACCAGCTGATGCCACTGGGAAGTCTAGCAAATTAGGGGCAATGAGATCAGATTTATCAAAATCCCCATCCAAATCGCTTTCAACTTGCATTGTGTGTAAACAAGTAGCAACACATGCCCAAGGAATAGTTTTATGGTACTTATCAAGGTTGGCATGGCTATTCTTACCCCGAATAAACCCTAAGCACTCACTAGTTAACCACAAATGTGCACGACTACCAGAAGGGCTCTTCTCGGACACCACAATCTTATGACACTTCCATGGCAAGTCTATATTCACAGACTTACATAATTGGTTAAGGAACTGAGCTTTATTAATTTTTTCATGCCTCTTCCCGTACATAAGACTGAAGACCTGATGGTTTGGATTACTTTCATCCTCAGGATCACCTACATATTGCTTGTCGACACAATGTAGCACTTGCATTTCACTGTTAGCACCTTCTTTGACAAAAATCGATATACTTTTCACATTCCTCAGGAAAAGCAAAGTCTCAGAGACAACCTCCGAAAAGGAATGAAATAGCGCTAGGACATCATCAGGTGTGTACCCTTCTTTCTTTATTTGGCTTCTAGAAGCAACATTTGCACTCCTAAGAGGGAAACGGAAGAGGGTACCTGGGAAAGAATGTTGCAGATCACACCCAAAATGCAGAAATGGAGAAAATTGGTCAGGAAATTGTTCTAATATTCTTCTCCCCGCAAATTTGATCCGCAGGCCAGGATGCGAAGGAGATATCCCAGGTAAATGGCAAGCATGTGGGTCAAACATAACAATATTTTCGCCCGAAACAAAGGTTGGAATATCCGTAAAGTGATAAACACAATTAAACCCCAGCCCAAATCTTCCAATGGCAAATGGTTTCTCTAGTTTGGTCTCTTGACCTATACGAGAGATTGCATACAAATCTTGGGGAGTAAAAACAGAGTCATTGAAACAGTACAAAGCAGGTCCCTGCCAATCCGCCATTTCAGGAGAGAGAACAGATGAAGTTCCATATTGAGTTTTATCCAATAAAAAAATCACCTTTGAAGCATTAGCATCCTCTGCATTTTGTACCAGCTCAAACAGAGTCCCAGGTCCATCTGCATACATTTCAAGTATATGTTTAAGCCTGGTTGTTAATGCCTCATGTTGCCCAAATGCTTCAGCAGCACCAGACAAGCTTAGGTTCATGGAATCAGCACTTTCTGCAAGCAATATCCTTCGAAGAGAGCGTACTCCAAGTTTCTCAGCAACATCATTGGAAATGTTCCCATGCACAAATCTATGGACAGTTTGACTTGCATTAAAAGCCATATTAGATGAACTACCAAATGAGGAACTAGGATCTTCTGAATCAAGCAACCAGGGAGCATCATTGTACACCAAATCCGTAGCAAAAAGCAATCTACATGACACATCAGGCAGGTAGATCTTAACTGGATCTTCGGAAAACTGAACTTCAGAAAGATGTTGTGCAATTAGTATAGCAGCCCTGATTTCCTGCGTATCCAAAGGAAGGGAACCTTTCTTTATTGCCATTCGATTTAATATATTAGCATAATCATTAGGACACAAGAACTCTCGGATGCCCAGCTCCAGAAATAGTTCTTTGAAAACTGCCAAATCCACAGGTACAACACGCATATAAGGAGCCAAATGAAGAGGACCATTCAGGACAACCTCATCAGTAGTTGCGAATCCATCTCCAACCCAAATCCAGCGACAGCCCTCTAAAACAGCCTTGACAATGTCAATTTCATCTGAAGCAAGCATGCTCATCAATATAGAATATATCCTTGGCATTGCTAAGGCCAATTCCTCCCTTAGCATTGGATCAGTAACAATCTCACTATTTTTCCCAAGCTCAAGAAGCTGGGCAGCAATTACACTTCCTGCAGGTGGAGAAGACCAACCTAATTGATTAGATAAAGCAGAAGAAGAGCATTCTCCATCCAATATGCGCATGCTTGCAGAGACAAGCCACAAGTCAGAGTATAACCTCACAAGTTTAGGAGGAGCAACCATGGATGAGACAGCAGGCCATGGTAAAGATTGATACGGAGAAGAAACAAGAACCGGGCACCAGCATATTAACCGAAGATCACTCCAGAACTTTTCTAAGTCAGATTTAACATGGCGAGGTTTAAAAGCATTTGTAGCTCTTGAGAACATTCTATTCATGGTTCCATGATCATCCTTGGTTCGATCAGGTAGCCACTTCAATGCATTCACTTCCAAATATGAAAGAAGCACTTTACCTCTAGAATGAGCAGTTTCTGGATCGGTATGCATCATTTTTTCCACCCTTCGAGCACTTTGTATCACTGTCTCAGTGGACACAGTTGTCCTGAGACCCAAACCTTGTAAGATGTCTAAAATACCAGATTCCTGGAAAGCACCATAAGGAAAGCTATCACAATCTTCCAATAAAGCATATAATTCCTCGTTTCTAGGATCATACAACACTGAAGGACTTCTCATGGAGCCATTAGATGTAGGGATAAATTCCAAGTTCCTCAGATTTGCTTTAAAATGTGCATCCTCAACACAAAGATGAGCTAGCTCTCTCAAAATCATAATCATGATGTTGTCACGAACATCAGGGTGCAGCAAATTGACCCTATCTAAGACGTGCTTCTTGTAGAAGTCTGCCTTCCTCATACGTTCAACACCAAGATATCTATTTAGCACCTCTTCTTCGGTATTTGAAGAACTATTAATGAACTCAGCGGAAAGGAGAGACGCAGAACAATCCAAAGGCGGCAAGTATTTTTGAGGGTTTACTAAATCAGAGAACTGAATGCTTTCAGACTGCTCTCGACCATAAACTCGATAAACAGGCAACCTTTTGCAATTGCATAAGTTGGACACATCCATACAATTGCTAATATACCACCTTGGGTCCAGAAGAAATCCACGAAGCTCATCTCTTTCTTCCACTTCCAGATGTTGAAGAAAATCTTGTGTTCTCTCAGTAGAAGAGACAACATCAAAGATAGACTTCAGAACACCACCAGCATCAGCATCACAGACAACAACAACAACAACAACAACAACCCAGTGAAATCCCACATCGTGGGGTCTGGGGAGGGTAGAGTGTACGCAGACCTTACTCCTACCAAGGTAGGACTACTGCTTCCGAAAGACCCTCGGCTCAATAAAAGCATAAAAAGAAGTAAGATAAAGTTAAGAGATTCGGAAAAGAGATTCAAAGCGATATGGAAGAAATAATGCAAGCATCACAGATAACACAGGATAATCACAACACAGAAATAACAGATAATAGCAGAAATCGGAGCAGAGAACACAGGATAATCAAAGCATAGGAAATAACAGATAATAACAGAAATCGGAGCATAAAAATTTATATTGCAATAATGCGACTACTAATAAGAACGGATAACGAGACTATCTACTAGCCTTCTACCTTAATTGGGTCCTCCAAACCCTCCTATCTAAGGTCATGTCCTCGGTAAGTTCGTAGTCGCGCCATGTCGTGTCTAATTACCCCTCCCCCCAATACTTCTTCGGCCTACCCCTACCTCGTCTGAAACCATCCATGGCCAACCTCTCACACCTCCGCACTGGGGCATCTGTGTCTCTCCTCTTCACATGCCCAAACCATCTCAATCTCGCTTCTCGCATCTTGTCTTCCACCGAGGCCACCCCCACCTTATCCCGAATATCCTCATTCCTAATCCTGTCACTCCTGGTGTGGCCACACATCCATCTCAACATTCTCATCTCGGCAACTTTCATCTTTTGAACGTGAGAGATCTTAACTGGCCAACACTCCGCCCCATACAAAGATAGTCGGCCTAACCACTACTTTGTAGAACTTGCCCTTAAGTTTTGGTGGCACCTTCTTGTCACATAGCACTCCGGAAGCAAGCCTCCATTTCATCCACCCTGCCCCAATACGATGTGTGACATCATCGTCAATCTCCCCGCTGCCTTGCACAATAGACCCAAGGTACTTGAAACTACTTTTCTTCTGGATGGCCTGGGTACCAAGCCTTACTTCCAAGTCAGCCTCCTGAGGTGCTTCACTGAACTTACACTCCAAGTACTCTGTCTTGGTCCTACTCAGCTTAAACCCTTTAGACTCCAGAGTATGTCTCCAACACTCCGCCTATCGTTAACTCCGCTACGAGTCTCGTCAATCGTGACTATGTCGTCCGCGAAAAGCATACACCATGGCACCTCACCTTGAATTTGCCGTGTCAATCCATCCATCACCAAGGAAAATAAAAACGACTAAGAGCCGATCCTTGACGCAACCCCATCACAACCGGAAAGTGCTCCGAGTCTCCTCCTACCGTCCTCACCCCGGTTTTGGCTCCCTCATACATGTCCTCGATCACCCTAATGTACGCCACAGTGTACACTTTTAGCCTCCAAGCATTTCCATAGATCTCTTGAACTTTGTCATAAGCCTTTTCTAGGTCGATGAACACCATGTGTAAGTCCCTCTTCCTCTCCCTATACCGCTCCACCATCCTTCTCATAAGATGGACGGCTTCGTAGTCGAACGTCCCGCACGAATCCGAACCGGTTTTCTCGAAATAGACACACCTCTCCTCACCCTCATCTCCACCACCCTCTCCCACACTTTCATAGTATGGCTTAGCAAATTGATACCTCTATAGTTGTTGCAACTCCGGGATATCTCCCTTATTCTTGTATGTAGGATCATTACACTCGCCCTCCATTCTTCGGCATCAATGCCGTCTTAAAGATGACATTAAACAACCTAGTCGCCCACTCCAAACCCGTTCCGGCCCGCGCTCTTCCGCACCCCCGAATCTCGTCAGTCCGGTCGCTCTTCCCCCGCGCATCCTACGAATAGCCCCTTAACCTCGTCAACCTTAATACTCCCGCAATAGCCAAAATCGCGACTCCTTCCCCGTATGTTCTAAATCACCCAACACAATGTCTCTCGTCCCCTTCTTCATTCAAGAGTTTGGAGAAGTATGACCGCCATCTCCGTCTAACGAGAGTCTCCTCTAACAATACTTTGCCATGCTCGTCCTTGATGCATTTTACTTGATCCACATCACGTGCCTTTCTCTCCCTCGCCTTGGCTAGCCTGAACAATTTCTGGTCCCCTCCTTTCTCTTCTAGTTCAGCATACATACGTTCAAAAGCTGCCGTTTTTGCCGTCGAAACTGCCAACTTCGCCTCTTTCCTCGCCATCTTATAAAGTTCTGTATTCGTCCACTTCTCCACCTCATCCTTGCTTTCTATCAACTTCGCATACGCCACCTTCTTTGCTTCCACCTTCCCTTGAACTTCTCCATTCCACCACCAGTCCCCTCGATGCTGACCACGACTACCTGTCGAGACCCCCAACACTTCCCTTGCTACCACCCTAATGCAACTAGCCGTCTTATCCCACATACTGCTCGCATCCCCACTACTATCCCAGGCCCCCATATCCTTCAATTTCTCTCCCATCTCCAGGGCACTAATAAGGTCAAACTCCCCATCCGATCCTAGGTCGGTCCTCCACGACCCTCTTCTTCCTCGTCATCTTGATCGCTAAATCCATCACCAAGAGCTTATGTCTGGTTGTAAGATATTCGCTCGGTATGACCTTACAATCCTTGCACAGACCTTTATCATCCTTCCTAAGGAGTAAAAAGTCTATTCGAGTCTTAGCCACCGAACTACGAAAGGTTACCAAGTGTTCCTCCTTCTTTGAGAAACTCGAATTGGCTATCACCAACCCAAAAGCTCTTGCAAAATCCAAAAGTGAGACTCCTCCTCCATTCCCGTCCCCCGAAGCCAAAGCCTCCACGCACATCATCATAACCTCCCGAAATAGGTCCGATGTGTCCATTGAAATCACCTCCCACGAATAGCTTCTCAGTAGGCGGTATGCCTCCCACTAATTCGTCCAAATCCTCCCAAAAGCGCCTCTTCTCCTCATTGCCTAAGCCCGCTTGCGGCGCATATACACTAATAATGTTCAAAGTGAGTCCTTCAACGACCACCTTAATCGACATCATCCTATCAGTGACTCTCCTAACCTCTACCACCTGATCTCTCAATTCACTATCTACTAAAATGCCCACCCCATTTCTATACTTCGACCTACCAGAGAGCCACAGCTTATACCCGTCTACCTCCTTAGCTTTAGGACTTACCCATTTGGTCTCTTGGATACAAGCTATATTAATCTTCCTCTTCTTAAGAATCTTAACTAGCTCTATGGACTTCCCGTTAACGTTCCAATGTTCCAAGATCCTACTCTCAACCTAGACGCTCCTTTCACCCACTTACCCCTCCTAACCCTCGCCCCCGTCCCCCAACGAGAACATGACCCTAGTCTACCATCACC
The DNA here is from genome assembly GCF_029784015.1 of Lycium ferocissimum. Lineage (NCBI taxonomy): Eukaryota > Viridiplantae > Streptophyta > Magnoliopsida > Solanales > Solanaceae > Lycium > Lycium ferocissimum. The sequence goes on along the minus strand of NC_081343.1, from coordinate 552,820 downwards.
AAGCAAAGCCACGAAAATGAGTATGAACTAATAAACTATACAAAAGTCTAAAGGTAGCAAAAAAATGTAACTACAAGTGTATGGACAAATAATGGATATGGCAACCGGAGGTACCAACTCCAGTTGAAATGAACCTGATCGCCGCCGGAAAACACTGTTCAACGTTCGAGTACTGTTCACTGCCGGATTTGCTGTTCACTGTCGGAGTTACTGTTCACTGTTCACTGCCGGAATTATTCTCACAGAGACCTGAAACAGGAGCAGAGAAGAGGGGGAACAAGAAAAGAAACAGAAAAAAGAAAAAAGGAGAGAAAGAGAGGGCTGGCCGGAAAATGCTCCCGGAAAAAAAAAAATCTCCGGCGATGACGCAGCTGTGTTCTGGCAGCGCCAGGAGCAGCTAAAAAAAGGGGAAAAGGAGAAGAAAAGAAGAAGAGGAGAAGAAGAAAAGGAAAGAGAGGAAAAAGTAGATCTGGCCGGAAAAAGTAGATCTGGCCGGAAAAGTGGCCGGCGTTACCTGGTCGCCGGAGTTACCTGGGCAGTGGTGCGGTCTGGTCGCCTGACGGGATGGCGAGTGGAAGGAGGGAGGAGATGTTACCGTTGGAGAGAGGAGAGAGAAAGCAGAGAGAGGAGAGAGGAATCAAAACTGAACTATTTCGTGACAAAGGGCGCAGTATCAGCATCACAGACATAATCAGATAAGTCTGGATGTTGAATATCATGACTGCAATCTAGTATCTTGCATCCTATCTTAATCAGAACATGTTGCATTTTATCAGACAAGTTTTCTGCATTGAGCAATTTTAAGTGCCTAGACGGTCTATACAAATGCCCCGAAGTTGATGGTAAGATAGGCCAATCACCAAAGAGACTTAACTCTGCACATTGATCTCTGAGATAACGCCAGAAGAGTGCGAACCATGACAAAGTTGGATGGTTAGAACAAGACCCAGGGTCCCAAAGAACGTTAGTTTTATATTTCCATTCAGCAGGGAAAAATTTGGGTATTACTTGAAGGAGCTTGGGAACACTGAAAAAACTAAGGTTTGCACCAGATGCCATTGCAACAGCCGTCAGTCTGTCCAATAAATCGCAAGGGATTTTCCTGTCGATTACTCTATCAGAAAGGTTACGAAGAAGTGTGTATTCCAAATCGTTGCATATAAAATAAGAGATTCCATTCATTGGTTCAGACAGCAAACCAAAGTCCCCATTTGCTAAAGGAAGTAAAGGCAAACCAAATGCATGTATGCCAACATCTGTATCAATGAGGTCCTCAAGGCAATACTCTAACAGCATAAGCCTGTAAGATCTGTCTATTGCACTTGCAGACTTGCTTTCCCTAAGATAATGGCGTACTGAATCTGGTGTAACTATTTTCCATTTAATACCAGTAACACAAGTCACAAGCATATTAAATAATCCATTTGGCAAACAAACAACAGGCATGCCTAGCTGGACGAGCGCATCCTCAAGCTCTTTGCTTTTCAACAACTTGCTATCATGAAGAAAAGCTTCTCTTGCTGAAATCCAGTTTCCACCTTTGACATTGGAATAGAAAACAGGGAACTCAGTGATGTTCTGGTAGATGTGTTCAACTAAAATATTCCATGGCTCTTCAAATGAACCAGTGGGCCATAAAGAATAGTAAGTCTCAGTAGGACCAAGCATCTGTTGCACGCCGAGCAGTAATTGAGCATAATTAGAAGCTACAACATCTTCTAAGAGAAGCCTGTTCCAAAGAGAACGAATTCTTCCAGATCTGTCCATGTCAGCTCCATACCAAATGCCTCGACGATTCGAGGAAACTTCAAAGAATCCATTAATATGTGCATTTAATCCAGTTTTGACAGGTAAAGGCAAGAAACAGAAAGCCCGGCCTTGCTTCAGAACATCATCCTGAAAAATAAACAATGACAGATATGAGATGAGTAGGCACTGAAACTAACTAATAGAGAAGCCCTGAGTATAATCCTTGCAATCAAATAATTCCTGATTTTTTTTTTTTTTTGGGGGGGGGGGGGGGGGGGGTGCCTAAAGGCAGTGCAGAAGTCCACAGTCCTCCTAAATTCTGCAGCTACAGTGCTACACATGAATTTAGGTGATACGTGGTAAAGTTAATTAACACTCAACAAGTGTACTGGAGTCCTAAAATCTGGAAAGAAGCCAACAAGTCAGGGAAAAAAAAAAAAGGAACAGCTAATTCCTAACACACCTATACCTATGAGTTGGTTCATCAATGTGATTCCCATCCTCAATCAATTAGATGTGATAACTTTCTTCTGTTCTACCTTAAAAACAGAGAAGACGATACATCTTTAACACCAACGAGGACTAAACCCATATCAACAAGCACTGATGCCCAGGTACTTTAGTAGCGCCAACAGTTTAGGTTACAAGACTAATGTTAAGCACACAGAGACAATCAGTGAGGTCAAGAACCCACAGGATACTAGAACATGAGCAATTTCAAATATATGACACATTAATTATAGGCTGCTGAAGCTCATCCCACAAAAATGTGTTACCGAAATGAAAACAATGGATAGGTAGATTAGATAATCCTATTTTGCTTTGCTTTTTTTTTTTTTTTTTTTTTTTTTCCTTCACTCTTTTTTGTTTATTAACCCGCGCAGGCCCGGGCGGGGGGGGGGGGGGGGGGGGGGGGGGGGGGGAGCGGGGGGGAGCGGGGGAATCGGATAGATTTATTGGGAGACGATGTTCCCATCACTCGTACTTTTGAGTACCTATTGTGTTGTCCAACCACAAGACTGACAAAGGTCCGGTCTGAGCTAAGTTGCTCGGACTCGGGTGGGGCTGTTCGATACGGGTCATTTCTAGAGGTCGGATCCTTCATAATCTAAATTTTAAGATTCGGGTGCAGGGATTCGGCTAAAAACAATTCAAATATCTAAAAATAGTTATATGTCTAAATTATGAGACATTATATGGAAAACTTACAAGGTATTCTGAGGAGAAAATATTGATCATAAGGAGAATCTCATAATGAGATATAAGGAAAAGGACTGACATAGAAATTTCTATATACAAGGTATTCCATTTTCTTCAATTTCACATTAGCTTTTGTTTTGATTTCAGATATCATTGTATCTGTCCCGAATTTCTCCGTTGATTTTGGTAACAGTACAAAATCGGTTGACCATATCCAGTACGAATCCCACACCCACGTCGTGTCAACACGGGTGCGGCACCAAAAGTGAAGAGTCTGAGCAACTTAAAGTCTAAGTACTAGCATAGGTAAAAAGAAATTTATCTTCCTATACTTCATTTCAATGACACGGTTTCCTTTTAACCTTAACCTAAACTGTTCTGTGCCTCTATTTTATTTTACATAGCACACTGCCCTTTTAACGTATCCCAAATTGTTCCAACCACTTCATGAAATAACATAAATAACATTGTGCAGACCATTCAAAACTCCCCATGGTGAATTGACTTGAATTTAGTACATCGTAATGATACAGGAATATTAAACTCAGTTAATAGTTTGATGTGGATTTTCAAGGACAGAATTGGATCAAGGAGGGCATGTAATCTCCTCTAAATGCTATAATTGTTATGTACAGGAGATGTGCTAATGGGGTGATTTTAGCCATTTCTCATTTCTCCCCTCTGTTCTTTCCTCCCACCAACGCTTTCTTAGCGGTTGTCCTTTCATATCTGCTTCATTTGTTATCTTGCTTTGTCTTTATGAAACATTTCTTGTATCATAGCCTCACTTTTTTGGCATCATAGCCTTAGTTAATGTAGATAACTACAGGTCATACTTAATTGTTAAGTTATTTATGATATAAATCATTTTATATTACTTAAAATATCTTATCTAATACATTTTCCACAGATACTTCTGTCACAAGTTTTATTACTATCCAGGCCCGCACAAGGATTTATAATTATCTACACTATACCAAATGTGGGATGGGATACAAATACAACAATCCATCCTTGATCGTATCATTAAAATTCAATGATATTGTTGAGTTGTGTGACCATCTCACCTAAAAGCTTAAGTTGTTAGAGAAAGCACACTTTTATTTACTTGATTATATTCTCAAAACATGCCCCTCACATCCTCGCCGAATTCTTTTTCATGGCCTGAGCATGTGGAGATTTTTTTGAATCTGGGTTACGGTGAGATTAAAACCTAGGACCTTTGCCAACTCTGATACCATGTTAAAGAAATGAATCTTGGGTCTAACTCAACCCTAAAAACTAGCTCAAGAGGTGAGGATTGCCCAAGCCATATAAGAAGACCACTCATCCCTTCACCAACCGGTGTGGTACTCTTCAATTGTCGAGACATAATATAGTTGAATAATCAAAATGTGTTCTCTCTCTAACAGCTTAAGATTTCAGATAAGATGGTCCCACACTTTAACGGGGTATCATATTAGGACCCAACCCAATTCTTGGTTCCCGATGTTGAGCCTCTAGATCATATTGTTCACGTTCCAGGGCGGACAGGTGTTGTTGAAGAATCTGACATCGGTTGGTAAAGGGATAGGTGGTCTCTTTATATGGTGTGCGCAATCCTCACCTCTTAAACCAGCTTTTGAGTTTGAGTTAGGCCAAGATCCAGTTTTTTTGCATGCTATCAGAGTAGGCAGAGGTCCAAATCTCACTGCCACCCAAGCAAAAAGACAAAATTGGACGTTTTTGGCCAATGAAGAAGAATCAAACACCACGTGAGGCAGCGTGTCGAGACATATAACTAAATAATTAAAAAGTGTGCTCTCTCTAACCGCTTAAGCTTTTAGATAAGATGGTCATATAATTTAACAAATATTACAATTCCTGTGAAGCGTGACTTCACCTGTTTAACCGCAAAATAGCTGGAAGGGAGAAATTACATTACCTTGGATGAATTATCTGATATGCAAGCAGCAACTGATGCCCAAGGTAGAAGGTGAATATCAAAGTCCTTTGATGCTTTCGCCGCAAAAGCACCTATCCTGCTAGACGGTGAAGACAATCTTTGTACTATATAAAACCTATCAGTTCTCTTCTGTGGATGACTGCCATTAACTGCCTCGCTCAAGAATTCCAACGAAAAGGTATCCACGAAGGGCTCATTTGAATCAGTCAATTTTGATAGTTTGAGAAGTGCCTGACGATGCCAAATGGTATCACTGTTGTCTGAGTTGACAGAGCAGGAATATGTCTTCCGTGGCTCGGCCAAACCAACATCCCATTCGTACATCTCTATTGACAATACACTTTTAAGAAAAAGTAGTGAGAAAACTCCTTCGTCATAAAGCTGTACTAACATTGAAGAGATATCATCCTCCAAGTAGCCTTGCTTGGAGAGCTTACTAACAGCAGCCTGATCTGCATTCCTCAAAGGGAAACGGAATAAAGTTCCATTGAGAGGACTTTTCATGTCACAACCAAAAGCACAATATGGAGAGAACTGATCTTTGTACAGTGAGATGGCTGAAGAACTAACATACTCAATCCGTTTTCCAGGATTTGATGCTGAAACATTTGGAAGGTAAACACCTTGGGGATCAAAAAGTACAACATACTTTCCACTTACAAAGGACGGCAAATCAGTTAGATGATACACCGAGTTGAAGCCAACCCTGGAAGAAAAACACCAATACAAAGAGATAAGGCGATTGCATTTGCCAGAAACAAGATTGAGGGCAAAAACAGCACAATTTCCCCTCAACCTCTTTGTTGTTTCCTTTTTTAAGCAAAAAGTGCAATATTTTCTGAGTTTTTATAATTACTACCAAGTTTCCACTGTGAACTAATATGTTAGAAATTTAGATAAAAGAATGGGAAAGACTCTTCTTAAGAATTACTAATAACTGTTGCAGAAATCCTCAGTTATAAATAAAAAAGTAACAATATTTGGTATCAAAAGGTTCTTTTGAAGAAAAATAAACACTTTCTAAACTATAGCAGATGATATGTGTCTTCAGATAATAATTACAATTACAACTCCTTGATTGGGATATAACTACTACTTAAATTTTCGACTGTTATAGCTTCTTCCTGACAAAGGCTCCTAATAATTTTAGCTGTTCTCCACTTTCCTGAATTGCTTCCATGCAACCTCTGAAAATTCGAACTCACCAATAAACTCGGACAAAATCACAAATTTAAAAAATCAGCCTAGTACCAATCCAAATTCCAAAACCTGTAATCTAAGTCAAGCTCATAATCTCAAGTAGAATTTTGCAATTTTAATATCAAAAATACTTGACATAAACACATTTGCACCAAAATTATCATCAGTCAAAGTGGCATTTACTCAAGTATACAAATTAGGCCCTCCAGTTACCAAATTACTAAAGTTCATTGGCAGTTCACATTAAAACCCACAAGTAAACCTTGGTTACCTTTGACTCAAAAAAAAAAAAAAAAAAAAAAAACCTCTTATATTGAATACTCCATTTGTTTCAATTTGTTTGTCTTACTTCCCTTTTTAGTTCGTTTCAAAAAGAATGTTTCTTTGCTTTTTTGGCAACTCTTTAATTTTAACTTTCCACATGGCATGTTTATGACCACAAGATTAAAAGGCATTTTAGTACGTTTTACATAGTTTAAGATCACAAGATTTAGAAGTCTTCTTTACGTTTTAAAACTTCGTGCCAAGTTATTGAATGAGGAATTACCCGAAGTTGGTCAAGTATACACATTACGCCTCCAGTTAGCAAATTACCAAAGATCATTGGCAGTTCACATTAAAAGCAACTAGTGAGCACAAGTAAAGCTTTTATATTGAATACTACAGGATATAAAAATAATGAGGACTTAATTACCCAAAGCGGCCGGTTTTCCAAGCTTGTCCATGCTTGGAACTGCCACCAATCCTAGAAATACTAACAAAATCATCTTCAGAGAAAACGGCGTCGTTGTAAGCCAAAAGTGCAGGTCCTTGCCACTGTGCGAGCTTGTTGGACAACAATGACTCTGTCCCGTGATTACGGCGGTCAAGACAGAGACAAACTTTGGTAGCACCAGCATCATCAGCGTTCTGAATGAGTTCCTTAAGGACAGTTGTTCCCTCTGGATAATTTAATAAAACCTCACGGATTCTACGAGTTAGATCTACTTTCTGACCGAAATCTTCAAGCAGGATTGATCTAGAATCATCCATTTCCATTGTTAGGGATCAATTAACCGATACTTGTGACTCAAGTCATCATCACAATAAAACTAGATTTCAACAATGACCGACTCAAGAACAGGAACAATGTATATATATATATTCTTTTTTATTTTATCTGTGAAATTATTTTGTCTGTGACTTTTGTGAAAGAAGATAGAATTAAGTGAGGCGCCAAGTAGAGATATGACGTTGAATTTCCTTTCTTTTCTTGTTTTCTTCTTTTTCGTCCTTTTTTTTTCATTTTTTTTTTTTTTTTTTTTGGACAAAAGGAAAGCTTAAAGAGGATTGGATACGGAATATCCGTTTGGCCATGAAAATTTTTCAATTTTTTTTTAAAACGTTTTCACTTTATTTAAAAATCAACGTTTAGTCATAGAAATTTGAAAAATATCAAAAAACTTATTTTTCACTTTCAATAGATTCAAACAATCAAATATTCTTTCTGCAAAAACTACAACCAAACACAATTCCACCTTCAACTTCAACTCCAAAACACCAAATAAAGTGAAAATTGGTTTTCATGGCCAAACGCCTACTTAGAGGGGAAATGTTGTAAGCAGAAATATCTATATCTATCTATCTACATTTATTAAAAACATGAATAATTTTCGCTAATATTTATTTAATGAAAATGCTTGGCCAAATGCCTACTTCAATTCAATAACCTAATGCACACAAACTTACTCTTGAAACCAACTAATGGTAGGATTTTTATAGTTCAGTGAAATTGTAAAGTTCTATAATTCTATACTAACTGCACCTGGACGATCACAGAGAACAATAAAATCCTACGTGTTATAAAGTTTCAAAGTCATATCAATCCCATATTATCTCTAGATAAAGAGCTAGTATACTCACGCTAACGCAACACAAAACACCTATACATCGATTTCTTTAGAGGTAATAATTTCTGTCTCTTTTACTATCATATTTTTCTGTAATTATATGCGTTCTGGTTATTAAATTTTTCCACATCTTTATTAGCTTTAATTTTTGTTTGTATTTATGCATGCATGGAAAGGATATGTGTTGATTTAAAGATTGAAGGGCCACTAGGAATATAATTTTCATTCTTAGTCTTCTTCTCTCGATAGTATGTTCATGTGTGTTTTTTCTTCTTTCTTATATTCAAGATTGTTTCTGAAGGAAAATATTTTATTGATAAACTTTTTGAATCTCTAAACACTCTCTACAATCTCCACTATGTCTCTTGTTCTCTCTTGTTATGAAAATAGCTAGTAGCATCCCTGTTTATAATAGTATAAAACCTACTTTAACTCGAAACAGGAAAACTTATTCCTATATTAATTTGACTATAAATCCTAACTAGACATCAAATCCTAACCAATTTTGCTTTCCTACAATTTTGAATTATTATTTCCTACATTCTCCCGTAATTCAAAATTGTACATCTAATTCTTGATCCACTTGTCACCATCTTCAAATTGCTGAGGCACTTGTTTCTAACCCATCAATTGTTAAAGCACTTTCTCTTCAACCTTCACTCACCATCTTCTAATTTTGTTGAAGCACTTGTCTTCAACCCCGTTAATGCACTTGTCACCAACACCAAATTTTGTTGAAGCACTTGTCTCCAACCTCGTTGATGCACTTGTCACCAACCCTGTTGTTACACTTGTCACCAACCTTCAATTTTTGTTGAAGTACTCTAACCTCGTTGATGCACTTGTCACCAACCTTCAATTTTTGTTAAAGCACTTGTCTCCAACCCCATTAATGTGCACTTGTCTCCAACCCTAGTAGTGTGCACTTGTCTCTAACCCTATGTCACGACCCAACCCCGTAGGTCGTGACTAGTGCCCAAGCTGGACACTCGTACACACCCATTAACCAGAATCAGCATACAAATAACTTATACATATACAAAGGTCAGACGTCGTCTCAAACGTTGCATATAAACATATATACCGCACAGAAGCCGGCAAGGCTGTCATAAAACACAACATCCCAAAATATATATACATGCGCGCGAGCCGATAAGGGGCGCCCGGCGAATGGGACCGCCCAAAACATAAATCACACAGACATAACTGAACAGTAACTATTCACAACCCACACATATGTCTACAGACCTCTAAGAGTAACAACGGTATCATATGACGGGACAGGGCCCCGCCGTACCCCTGAATCGACGTACATATACACAACGAAAGAGTCTGTACCAAAATATGGGCTCCGGAACAAGGGAGCGCTCCAAGATAGCAGAATGGATATCCTAAGCTGGCGGATCACCAAATCGAGCGTACGTGCACACGCGGGCGAAACGCCCCGAAGAAAGGGGGTCAGTACGGAATATGTACTGAGTATATAAAGCATGAGATACAGTAGACGGGGTATAACCAAAGTAAGAAGTACAGAAAATGCGTGTAATATCCAGAATATCAAAATGCTTACCTTTGAAACACAACCATGCATATTAATATCACATATATACATACATATATATCCGGCCCATTATAGGACTCGGTGAACATGGTCGCCACCCCGTCATTGGCGCCATAACACATCATACTCCAGAACACAGCATAACTCCGTAACACATCATACTCCAGAACACATCATACTTCATATATAGATATACAGAACCCGGCCCTCTAGTGAGGGACTCGGAGAAAGATGCAAAACAGAATGCACACACAGAATGGTAAATAGTCATATGTATATAAATCATCCTTTGAGACTCAATAGATAAGTAAGTAATCAACGCTCGAGGGTTAAGACGATAGTCATGTTAAGTTCTTTCAAAATGTCATTAGAATTATACAAAGGAAAGTCTCGGGGACCATGGACATGTATCAAACCAATCCGAGCCCGCCTATGAAAGTTACGGACATTATTCGCTTTAGGACCCTCTACGAACGTATCGAAGCGATCCGAGCCTGTCTATGAAAGATAGGGACCTTATTCAACATAGAATCCTTTAGGAACAAGAACTCTTTATGCAACATTTACTATCTAATCATACAAAAGACACAAGGGTCATAGCTCGACTATATTAGGAATGCTAACATCAAGAAGTGAATAAGAATCGTAGACATGTTCGGATCTTATGAATAGAGTTACCCCAAGGCTCGTATCATATCTTACTTACATCTAAGACATGCCAACAGAAAGAAAGGATAGGCTTTACATACCTCGTCCGCTTCCTAAGCTAATCCGAACTTAAGTCTCGAGCTTCCCAAGATCTACAACAACGTCATTAGATACTAAACATTAGTTATAGGTACTTAGGAATTCAATCCCAAGCTAGCACTTTATTTACGTAAATTCGGGCAAGCATTTCCTTTATAAATTCAACAAACCCCGAGAATTCAACTCGGCCAAATCATCAACAACAATACCAACAACCATATTAACAACATCAACAATTAATTCAAGACGTATTCTAACGTTAGTAACTCTTTTCTACATAATTCGACGGCGTTTCATTTACATTCAATTCAATCACATACAATCAAACCAACATCAATGCTCACACGTTCAAGTACTAACCCGAGATCATTCAAACAAGACTCAAGAACACTTCAAACAATCCGCACAATATTCAAAACGGCCTAACCAACATACAACACCACCCGAAACCTCCAAACTCAATAAGAACAACAACACATTCCTCTCTTCCAAATTCATGAACTATACCAACAATTCACACGTTAACAACTTCATTCTCATAAATACAAGAAACTATATTAAAATCACATTAACTTCTACAACAGCCCACAACGATTACAACTTCAACTTGAACCATTAAACCTTCATTTTCATCATAGAATCCACAACAACAACAACCAAAAATACTAAGTAACTTTAGTTCATCACTCCTACACAACACAACACATACACGGCTCAACACCAACATATAGGGTTCCATAAATTTCATTCACTTCTACACACCACAACATGCACAAACCATCCATAACACATGAAAAAGGAGATTAAATCTTACCTTTACCCCTTAGCTTTCCAACTTGGCTAGGGTTTGTGAATTGCAAGAACGAATGTTTTGATTGCTCCAACAACTACTTCACGTTACTAAGGACCTTCCAATTGGTTGGAATACTAGAAGAAAATTATTTTTTTGACCAATTCTCACAACATCAAACTCGGCTAGCCATGGCCGAATATGGTCTCTCCAAGCTTCTCCAAGTTTCTAATGTTGAAAATGATGAATAATTGTCTTGCTAGTCATCAATTATCTACATATATGATTCATACAAGTGGACACATGCCCCACTCCCTCCACACGGCCACTTGTGGCCTTGTTCATGAAATAATTAACTTTCCTTAATTAACTTTTAACCCCTAATCTTCCTTAATATTTCATACCGATAAAATTATAAGCAACTTGTGCCTTAAAACAAAATCGGAGGTTAAAAGTCTCTACCTCGTATCCCGAAATAGTCTTGTCCTTAACTTATCGCGGTTAGCTCGGAATATCCCAATGTACAAAATACGGGATATAACACCCTATTGATGCACTTGTCACCAACCTTCAATTTTTGTTGAACACTTGTCTCCAACCCCGTTGAAGCACTTGTCATCAACCCCATTTATGCACTTGTCACCAAAATTAGCTTTTGTTGAAGCACTTGTCTTCAACCCCGTTGATGCATTTTGTCACCAACACTCAATTTTGTTGAAGCACTTGTCTTCACCCCGTTGATGTACTTGTCACCAACACTAAATTTTGTTGAAGCACCTGTCTCCAACCCCGTTGATGCACTTGTCACCAACCTTTAATTTATTTATTTTTTCAACTCACTTCTCCAATTTTTAGGAAAGATTGTTCCTTCCTCTTGTGTTATATTTGCTTTCTCTTTTTTTTTTTTTTTTTTTAACCTGCAATATTTTTCTTAATCATTCTCAGCATGTTATTCTTCATTCCTATAATATTAGCCCAACATTTGCCTACATAATTCTTGGCCAGACGGGCGGCACACATTGGCTACTGCCGCCCGCCGGCAGGTAAAGCTATTTGATTTTCTACTAGGATCGTAGAAGCTCTAATACCAATTTAAAGGAAAATATTTTATTGATAAACTCTATGAATCTCTTAATGCTCTCTACAATCTCCACAATCACTCTTGTTTTCTCTTGTTTCTCTCTTGTTATGAAAATAGCTAGAAGCATCCCTATTTATAATAGTATGAAACCTACTTTAACTCGAAACAAGAAAACTTATTCCTATATTAATTTGACTATAAATTCTAACTAGACATCAATTCAAATATCAAATCCTAACCAATTTTGGTTTCCTACAATTTTGAATTATTATTTCCAACAGTTTCTAAGCTAATTTTATTTATTTATTGCAATAGGAGAAGATTTGAAGAGGAAGATATAAATATTTTAATTAGTGGAGAATAGTTTTATTTGTGGCATGAACGGTCAACCGATCAAAGAGAACAATTGAGGAAGTTAGAAGGAATAATACTTCAGCTAATCCCATGTTGTTAAACAAAGCTAGGTCGGTAATGTGTGCTTGTACAATTACATTTAAATTTCTATACCTCATGAAGCACTTTTTACATATTTTCTTTGTTGTTTGTGTTAGATGGATGACATTATAGGTGGTCATGTCATGGAAAATCAACAACTGTAATTTGATTAGTTAGAAAAATTAAAGATGTGGAACTAAATCCACTCCCTTCGTCTTAATTAGTCACAACCGGATTAATGCCAACTTGATTCCTCTAATGAGATTCAAAAAAGTTGGTACATAGACCTCCTAAAGGACAATCTAGAGGCCAATGTAGTTATAGTTTTGTCATCGCAACAGGAAGTAAATAATGTTTTTGTCATGATCTCACTATATTAGCTAATAAAATTAGTAGAGTTAGTAGAAATAATGAAGGATTAGTAAGGGATAATTGTGTTGCTAGCCGGGTTCGATATTGAGTAAGCAAGGAGCATTATTAACTAAATTTTGAAATGGACGGCTGAGATTAGAAGAGAATTAATGAGCTGAAAGGGCTAGGATATTGCCATGTCATCAGAAGTTTGTTATAAGTGTAGAGGAGAGAGAAAATGAAAGGCATGAAAAATCAGGTGCATTTTCTTCTTCTTCTCGGCTTCTTCTTCTTCTTCTTCTTCTTCTTCTTCTTCTTCTTCTTCTTCTTCTTCTTCTTCAATCCTCTCTTCTTCTTCTAATTCTTCTTCTATTCTTCTTCTTCTACAGATCTATTCTTATCAATGGCAAATTTATGTTATCCTTTAGTATAGTTTTATTAAGAAATTTCAGATCTATTGTTTAAGTTCCATTTTTCCATTTTTTTTACATAAGAGAAAATTGTCCCAAAAATTGTTGTTCTTCATTTTTTATTGATTAATTTCGTAATTCGAGTTGAGATCATTGCATTTGGTATCAGGTCAATCGATTCTATGGAGTGTGAGTTGAGAAATGGCTGAGGGAACTAGATTGGAAACAATGGATGTTAAACTAACTCAACATGAGGAGATGTTAACTGAGTTGACTGCAGGTCAACAGGATTTGCAACAGACCCAGAAGGGTATCCAAGGAACATTGGAATTGATACTTGAGAGGTTAACAACATTGGAAAGGCCTAATAGACCCCAAGGAGATGGAATATTGCCCATACCTGCTTAAGAGGAGAGAGCAAACAGGCTACAGGTTCAAGAACAAAACAGGCCTCAAGGTGCAGCTTAAGCTCCTATTCCCAAATGGATTAACGCCTACTTTTGAAGGTCATGAACCTAAGGTATGGACTAGGAAGTGTGAACGGTATTTCAATTTAAGAACTCCTGATAATCAAAAAGTAGAAGCTACTGCACTTTATTTGGATGGAATAGCTGAGATGTGGTATCATTCATTAGTGTTGAGTAGAGGCACTATTAATTGGGCTGAATTTAAGGAGGAGTTAATAGTAAGGTTTAGTGAACAAGTTATGGAAGATGTAGTGGAGGAATTCGATAAGCTGAGCCAAACTGGAACTGTTGATGAGTTTCTAGCTCAATTTGAAGATGAGAAAGCTCAAATGTTAGTAAGGAATCCTTATTTGGATGAGTCACACTTTTTGTCAAGTTTCATAGGTGCCCTGAAAGAGGATATCAAGGTGGGTGTTAAGCTACTTAAGCCTGCTACTTTTAGGCTTGCTATTGAACAGTCTAAACTACAAGAAAGAGCAATTGAAGTTACTGAGAGGAAAGCTAGAGTCATAGCTAAACTCTCGACGGGTTCAGTAACCGTGTTTCTCGCTAAGGCTCCTGTTGAAGCTGCAACTAAGCCTAATGCTTTCAGATTGACACCAGAAGTATATGAGTACAGAAGGAGCAACCATCTGTGTTTCAGGTGTGGGGAAAAGTACTCACCTGGCCATCAGTGTCAAAAGAAGCAATTGAATTGTTTGATAGGGCAAGTAGAAGCTACAGAGGAGCTAGAAATTGTAGCAGATCCTAAATTAATAAAAAATCATACCGATACACCCAACTTACCCACAACTATAATCTAGTTGGAGGCCGCAAGGTCATATCTGGTATTATAAAAACCGATGTTAATGAAAAATGGTATGGATAAGTGATTTTGGTAACGACGATGGTATAAATGAGCCAAACGATTGATGAATGACATAAATGAGCCATTTTTTATAGTTCATTAAAGCGGAAATATTTTGAAAGGGGATAAAAGTCATTTCCCATAGTTATTTAAAATTTAGTCTTTTCCTAAA